>NW_017670409.1:130422-192380 GCF_001879085.1 Nicotiana attenuata | reverse complement strand
GAATTCTTGTGTTTGATCTTGAAGGTTTCACACATGGCCTTCATCAGGTAGCTGTTGAGGTTGGAACCATTGTCAGTGATGCTTGATTCCAGAATCTCGAATCGACAAACGACATGGTCGCGGACAAAGTCTGCCACGACTTTCTTAGTCATTGCTTTGTAGGATGTTCATCGACCCATTTGGTAAAATAGTTAATTGCCACTAGGATGAATCTGTGCCTGTTGGAAGCGGCAGGTTCGATTGGTCCAATAACATCCATTCCCCAAGGGGCGAACGGCCATGGTGAGCTTGTTGTATTAAGCTCGTTCGGGGGTACCTGTATCATGTCTGCATGTACCTGACAGCGGTGGCATTTTCGGACGTACTGGATGCAGTCTGTTTCCATAGTCATCCAAAAGTAACCAGCCCGGTGTATCTTCTTGGCTAAGACAAAACCGTTCATATGTGGACCGCATGTCCCAGCATGAATTTCCTCTAGCAGCTTGGACGCTTCCTTTGCGTCGACACACCTTAATAATCCCAAATTTGGAGTCCTCCTATATAGGATTCCTCCGCTGGTAAAGAAATTGTTGGCCAACCTTTGAAGTGTGCACTTTTGAGTAGCGTTTGCAAGCTCTGGGTATTATCCTTTTGGCAAATATTCCTTGATGTCGTGAAACAAAGGTTTTCCATCTTCTTCTTCTTCGACGTGAGCACAATAAGCTGGCTGATCATGGATCTTCACCGGAATAGGATCAATGAAGTTCGTATTTGGATGCTGTATCATGGATGATAGGGCAGCCAATGCATCGGCAAACTCATTCTGGACTCTGGGAACATGCTGGAACTGTCTTTGTGAACCTTTCTCAACTCCTATACATGGTGCAGATAAGGGAGTATCTTGGAATTCTTGGTCGCCCATTCTCCTCGTACCTGATGTATGAGTAGGGATGAGTCCCCAATTACTAGCAACTCTTGGATGTTCATGTCAATAGCCATCATGAGCCCTAAGATGCAGGCTTCGTACTGGGCCATGTTGTTGGTGCACGGGAACCTGAGCTTGGCAGACAGCGGATGATGTTGACCGGTTTTTGATACTAGGACTGCCCCTATGCCGACTCCTTTGAAATTTGCTGCTCCGTCGAAAAACAATCTCCAACCGTCATAGGATTGTGCAATATCTTCTCCTATGAATGACACCTCTTCGTCAAGAAAATACGTTTTCAGGGGTTCATATTCTCCATCCATGGGGTTTTCGGCCAGGTGATCTGCTAGTGCATGTCCCTTGATTGCTTTCTGGGTCACGTAGACAATGTCGAATTCACTCAATAGGATTTGCCACTTGGCGAGCTTGCCAGTGGGCATGGGCTTCTGAAAGATGTGTTTCAAAGGATCCATCCTTGATTTGAGATATGTAGTATAGGCACAGAAGTAGTGCCTCAGCTTCTGGGCCATACAAGTTAGAGCACAACAGGTGCGTTCTAACAGAGAATACCGGGCCTCGTATGGAGTGAACTTCTTACTGAGATAATAAATGGCATGTTCCTTCTTTCCCGTTTCATCATGCTGCCCTAGGACGCAACCAAAGGCACCATCTAACATTGCGATGTAGAGTAGAAAAGGTCTACCTGGCTCAGGCGGGACTAAGACTGGTGGTGTTGATAAGTATTCCTTGATTCTGTCAAAAGCTTTCTGGCAGTCATCAGTCTATTCGGTGGCGGCATCCTTCTTCAATATCTTGATGATTGGCTCACACATAACTGTAGATTGTGTTATGAATCGGCTGATGTAGTTAAGTCTCTCCAAGAAACTCATTACGTCCTTCTTGTTCCTTGGCGGTGGAATTTCTTAAATGGCTTTGATCTTCGATGGATCCAGTTCTATTCCCCGGCGACACCCAAGCAGTTTTCCAGCCGGAACCCCGAATGCATATTTTGCGAGATTGAGTTTCAGGTTTTACTTTCTCAATCTATTGAATAATTTCCTCAAATCTTCCATGTGATCAGTGGCCTTCTTTGACTTGATGATGACATAATCTACATATACCTCGATCTCCTTGTGTATCATATCATGGAAAATGGTAGTCATGGCCCTCATGTAGGTCGCCCCTGCATTCTTTAGCCCAAATGGCATCATTTTGTAGCAGTACATTCCCCATAGTATAATGAAAGCCATTTTCTCAGCATCTTCTTCGTCCATCCAGATTTGATGATATCTAGCAAAACAATCCACAAATGACTGCAATTCATGCTTGGTGCAATTGTCGATCAGGATGTGTATGTTTGGCAGGGGGAAGACGTCTTTTGGACTGGCCCGTTTGAGATCCCGGTAGTCGACACTGACTCTAACCTTCCCGTCCTTCTTCGGTACTGGCACAATGTTGGCTAACCACGTCGGATATTCCACTACCCTGAGAACCTTAGCTTTGACCTGCGTAGTGACTTCTTCCTTGATTTTCAAACTCATATCTGGTTTGAACTTTCTGAGCTGCTGTTTTACTGGTGGACATGTCGGATCGGTCGGCAGTTTTTGTGCCACAATAGATGTGCTCAGACCAGTCATGTCGTCGTATGACTTGGCAAATATATCCTCATATTCCCTTAGAAATTCTGTGTACTCTTTCTTTTCTGACGGTGATAAGTGAACGCTGATTCGAGTTTCTTTGACATTCTCTTCATCTCCCAGGTTAACAATCTCAGCCTCGTCCAAGTTGGACTTTGGCCTGTTTTCAAAATTCTCTAGTTCTTCAACATTCTCTTCCGGTATATCATCTTCTTCTGAATCTATATCTGTTTGTTTCGTTGTCTCATTGCATGTCACAGTCATTGGTTAATCAAGATAAGTAATAGTAATGCTGTATAAGTAAAGTAATGAGAGAAAATAACAAGAGTAAGATTTATAAGAAAACCAAAATGCTTTGATAAATTCCATAACTGTTTTGAACCTTGGAGCTCTTTCTTGTGAAAAATTTAAAATGCAAAAGGAAAGTCAACTAGTAAAATAAAGATAGTGCATGATGCTTGTTCAGCCTTGCTACCCCGAGGCTCGCTGGGCTCTGGTGGTTCTGACGGTCCAGTTACTGAGGCATGCTCCTCTGCTTATAGCCTGTATTGAAGGGCCTTCCTCCATCTCCTCCTCGAAAATGACACAACAATCCATATCATCGTCTTCCAGGAACAAATTCCTCACTGCTGCAAGTGCTTCCTCTTCTTCTGACCCATAGATAACTTCGGCCGATTGGAAAGTCTGCTCCAAGCAGGGTATTGGCTGCTCCAATGGGTAGTAAGGACCGCGCCATGGTGGCGACCAGTCGTTGAATTCTTTCCAAGTATACTCATACCCCAATCCGAAGGTGGTTCCATGTTTCTTGAGCTTGATGGGTTTAGCAATTCCTTGGAGATTCTTTCCAAGTCCCTTGCCAGGTTCATATCCGCTCCAATTCAATATGCTTTCAATTTTGTTGTCCCACCACTTATCTTTTTCAACGGCATTGAATCGCTCGATATGCTGATAAGTTTCCCTGCCTATCCTTCTTCTGCGTCCTATCACTGGGATAGTCTGGCGACTATATATGGGATTTCTACCGTTGCCGTGAATGATCACCTCTTAGTGGTTCCACTCAAACTTCACTGCCTGATATAGTGTTGATGCTACAATCCCGGCGGCATGAACCCATGGTCGTCCCAACAATAGATTGTCAGATGCTGGCACATCTATTACTTGAAAATCAACATCAAACCAAGTAGGCCCCATTTGCAAACACAAGCTAATTTCCCCAATAGTGGACCTTTGGGATCCGTCGAAAGCTTTGACGTTGATGGCCCCGTCCTTGATCTCATGCAGCCTCTTCCTAAATGTCCTGAGTGTCACCAACGGGCAAATGTTGAGGCTGGATCCTCCGTCAATCAAGATCCTGGTGATAAAATAATCTTCGCACTGCACGGTGATGTGCAATGCCTTGTTGTGACTCAACCCCTCTGCTGGCAGCTCATCTTCATGAAAAGTGATCTTGTGACTTTCCAATACCTGGCCTACCATGTTTGCCATTTCTCTGCTAGTGATGTTACTTGGTACATATGCCTCACTCAACACTCTTAGCACATTCTTGTGTGCATCGGAACTTTGTAGTAAAGCAAGGATAGAAATCTGTGCCGCTGTTTTGTTCAGCTGATCAATGACCGAGTATTCTTTGGCTTGTATCTTTCTCCAGAGATCGTCGAGCCCAGTTTCAGCGATGGTTGGCCGACTAGAGGCCTGATTGCTTGACTCAGTCAAACGTTCCGGGGTATAAACCCTGTCGGTACTTGTCATACCCTGTGCCGCAACGGTTTCCCCGAACTTGACCTTCCCCTTTCTTCTGGCCTCGGCTGTGTAGTCGCAGGGTATGGCATTAGTGTGGAATGGTGTTATTTCTGACATTGCCACTGGAATTGGCGTGGCTATCTTTACTCAAAACGGAGCAGGCCCCTTGGGCGGTAAAACTACAACTTAAAAGAGTGTAGGTGTGTTTGCTGGTGACATAAACTCATCCTCAATCGGTGCAGGAGTCTTTGTAAATTACGGTGCTTCAAACTCGAGTGGCATGGACATGTTTACCTCGGCGTCCCCAGAAGGCTGAATCTGGACCACAAGCGGATTAAGGGTGACTACTGGCTTCTTTGGATCGTCGCCTTCTGTGATTAAACGATTGATCCCTCGGGGTCCTAGTCATCCTCTACCTCGATCATGTGAACACCTCCACCCTTGTAGTCCGACAGAGGGTTATTGCGGACATTCGGAGCAGGATCCTTTGCCACAATGATCTTGTTATCAATCAAAGTTTGGATCTTACCTTTCAGAGAGAGGCATTCATCAATGGTATGTCCTTTCATGTCGGAATGGTATCCACATGATTTATTTGGACTGACCCACTGAGATGGGTTTTCGGGGGTTATGGTAGAGATAGGGGTGACATAACCAGTAGCTTTGAGCCTTTCGTACAGCTGGTCAATTGGTTCAGCAATGGCGGTATACTGTTTGGGAGGTCTGCGGTCAAAATTTGGTTGAGGTCTAGGGAAGTTTTGACGTGGGGGAGGTGATTGATAGTGGGATGGTTGGGTGTTTTAGGCTTGGTAAACATGTGTTGTTGGGAGTATTTGGGTGAAGTGGGTTGATATGCGGAAGGTGGAGATGACTGATAAGTGGGTGGTAAAGTATGGTAAGAGGGTGAGGGTGCTTGGTAATTTGGGGTAGGCTGATATTTGATTGGAGGTATCGGGTATGTTTGGTATTTGATAGGGGATTTGGTCCTCTGTGCAACCATTACAGCACCTACGTCTCTTTTCTTGGACGTACCACCAGACTGTCTAATATACCAAGATAAGCCGTCTCCTTTCAAGCTCCTCATGAAAAGCTTCATGTAGATTTTCTCGTCTCTTCCCACTCCGACCAGCTTGTCACAGTATGTTCTCAAGTGGACCCTTGGATCCCCTGTACCATCGAACATCTCAAACTTGGGAAGTTTTTATCCCTCGGGCAGTTCGACATCGGGCTGTATGCAAAGATCTTCATAGTTTAGCCCCTCAATTCCTTTACTACCTTCAACGCCTTGAATTCTGCTAGTCAACTTTTTAAGCTCTTCGGCCAGATTACTGATGAGCAAGTCCTTATCATCGGACTCGGGTGTGCTTGAGATGGGCTGGGTGGAGTGTGGCACAGTCTCCAAGTAGATGGGGGTATTATGTTGGGTGTGGCAGTGGTCATTTGTGGAGTTCTGGAGTTCTGGGATGAGCAGTGGGGTGTTATTTGATGTATGGCAGGTATTGCAGTGGTGGTGAGAAGCGGGATGGTTTTGTTGCTTTGGGATGTTTTGCGGAGGTACAAGATTCTAAGTATTTGGGAAAAGAACTTTTGGAGTGGTGAGGCAAAATGAGAGACTTGTCAGATTCCGGACTTGATCAAGTTCTTCCTGAAACTTCAACAACTTTTGTTCTAGTTGGGATGCGTTTTCCTTGGGGACTAGAGTACCATGAGTGACCTCTACCCGTTTAGTTGAGTTTCCTTTCGGGTGTTTTCAATTCTTCCATCTTTCCTTTGTTCCTATTTCTGGCGGGACTAGAAGGCGAGTGGGTGGAGGTCCCTTGGATCTTGTGGAATATGATGATGATTCCAGAGTGCACGAACTAACCTTTGGGGAGGGGAGTAAAACAAAAGAATAAAAACAAAAAGGTAACAAGTTAGTGAGGATCATTAGAAAAATGTTGCAATATTTAAACACGTAGTGCATGAAATATAAAGCGTGTCCTAATTTTGGGGACCTCGTTGTGCCCGAGGTAGGACTTGTGACAAGTTAATTTGGAGAACATAGAATGCTAAATGCCTCATTTCATTGATAAAAGGTAGACGGATCCCTAATCGACACTAATAATAGTGAGCACAACCTGCATGGCATCTGTCTGGTTCAATGGTGTCCCTTCCCATGACAATCTTGCAATGCCACATATGCTGAGCCTGGCACCTGTAAGGGCTATCATCATTCTGGAAGTCAGGCCGGAAGTGACTCATCTTGTCGACCCTTGGTATAGCATGCTTCCGACCCGCTTGTCTCATAACCCGAAGAGGTACGTATGGGTAAGTTCCTCTTAACCCGATTAGTATTAAGAAAGGTGTGTCCCTAGATCGGACGATGAACTCCTTGGTCGGGAACCACTCGAACATCCATTGCACTTGGTCCTCAGTCAGATTTTCGAAGAGTTCGACCCATTCTTTAGCATTCTCCAGTTGGGCGAACATGTTGGGCATGTAATTCATTCGCTTTGGGTGATGAAAAGTGATATGATCATCCCAGTCCCTTCGATGGATTTCCTGTCGGTACTCACCCTTTTGGAGATGTTCCATGAGCCAAAGTTGAAGTAGCAGATTACAACCATCGAAATATTTGGCTCCCTGTTGACACATTTCTAGGGCTCGGTATATCTCTACAATGATCATTGGTACGAGACTGAATGGTTGTCTGTCAATTCCTTCCATTAGAGTTTTGGTGACCATAGCTAGCCTAGTATGGATCCTTGCTTTCTTCATTGGAAATACTATCATCCCCAAGAAACAGAACATGAAAACAAATACCATTCGGTGAATATGCCCCAATGATGTAAGGGCGAACTCATCAGGATAAGTATGGTAAGATTTGTTGTGACCGTACCTCTCGTACAAGTAGTCAAAGGGAATGTACGACTCTTTCAAACATGTCAAGTCTGGATTCTTCTTTAGACCCATCATTTTGAGAAAACCTCTACCCTTGCGGTTTTCTGGCATTGACAAACCTGGAGTTTCCCACGGTATACCAGTCAGTCCTCCTATCTCCTCGAGCAGGGGCATCATCTCAATGTCTCCGAAGCGGAACACAGACCTATACAATCCCAGAATAGAGTAGCAGCTTCTATGATCTTGTTGTTGGGTTGAATTTCCAAGAGAGAGGGTAGGTTCCCCAAATATTTCCGGATGAGAGTCTGATCACTTGAGTGAAAATCCTTCCACCAGCTTAGCAGTTTGGGGTGGATGTTGGTGACCATGCCGAATCTGGGGACTTCGTGCCTCATGTTTCTGCAAGACAAAGGGTTAGGCCCTTACCCCCACAAGACTCGACTATTAAATATCAATAATTGGCATAGAAGCATTTTAGTTCTCCAAATAAATGCACAAAACGTGGTAGTGTCCGATTGGGTTTTAGGGAAACCCGGTGGACTTTGGACAAGAGAGTCATTATGCGGACAACATAACTGACTTGGCTAGGTTTGACCATGATGCATGCACCATTAAACAGAGTAAGGTTTCTATGTGGTATTAGACTGGTACCCTTGAGCAGACAACTCAAGAGGGAAAGGTGCGGAACCGTTGACTACACCGTTGATCGACTGGTTTTACCGCAAATATGCCTATGCCGGATTTAGGGGGTGATAAATATCGAAAGAGCGCAACCACTCATTATAAGCGTTGCTTTGCATTTTGTTTGGCACGAGTGGAATATGATGTTGAAAACATGCTTATGCAATAATTAAAACAGGTTGTCATATATTTGGACGTTCATAAAATAATAATTGCAATAGTTTAAAATAGTAGTAAAGGAATACAGTAAAGGAAAGAAGTAAAAGAAATAAGGGAAAGAAACAAAAAGACAAGTCAGTTTTGTAGTAGAAGAGGGAATCAAATGCTTAAAGGGATTAAACAAATAAGGCACATAAGAAATGTAAAGTCACAGTAATAGCTTGAAATGGTAAAAGCCTAAAAGAAATCCCCAGCAGAGTCGCCATGTTCTCGGGCCCCCTTTTTCTCGTGAAATCGGGTTTATGACATTTTGGGAAGACAACTCATTCCCTTTTTGGGAATTGGGTTTTGGAATTGAAGAGTTGCCGCCTAATGATTTAAGTGCATTAGGACACTAAGGAGGGTTTGAGTCAAGTAACCAGAGATTGGGTAAGGGCTTGAAATTATTCCAAGGGGAAGGTGTTAGGCACCCCTCAGAATCCACTAGTGTGGTTCCCGGCCAAGCTATTGTTGTGACTTTAGGTACAAATAAGACATAGGCAAGTAGGACTTCACATAAGAGGGGATTGTTCACATAAAGGTTAGAAATAAAAAAATTCGGAAGAAAGAGAGTTGATTTTCTTAGAAGAAACGTTTTAAAAGATCTAAAAGAAACAAAGAACAAAGGGAAGGGGGTCCTAGGTTTATTAATAATATGGATCACCCCACACAACATCCGGTAATCACTCCTCAGTGAGGGGCTATGCGTGATGTTATCGCGTGGTCATCATATCCATATCTACCCTTTCCCACCTCGTTAAGATATTAAAGCGCGGAATGGTCTCGTTTACTTATTACATGCTATTACCCGCCCCAATCATATCAATCCCGGAGGTACTTGGGACTATAATCCTAAAGGGTGGGATGTTGGGCTTATTTGTGGTTTCAAAAGATAAAAATACTAAGGAGACAAACAAAACACATATAGCAAGTTTGGGGAATCATATAAACAAATAAAAGGGCTCAGACAGACCTCCTTTATACCAAAGAAAGCACATAGTTTAGAATGTCTTGCACGAACTGTTTAAGGTCTACTTAAACTTAAAGATTTGAGGCAGACTGATTTATTACATAGTTCAGATAAGAAGCCCGAATCAAGCCTGCCTGCTGGTTGTAGCTAACAAAATTTGATTCAGTTATAAGACTTATCCTAGGGCTTGCCTATGTGTTGGACGAGAACCCTATAGGCATGATGTCTATAGATTTCAGTAACATAGATACGAGCTAATTACATACTGATTGTCAGTTATTAAAGAAGGGCGAGTTTTAGCAGAAAGATCATAAGTTCTGCAGCTAGTAACACATTATTATTGCAGGTTTTAGATTTATAAACGAGTGAGGCGATTCAGATTTGATTAACTCCTATAGGCATGCTTTCTATGCGTTTGTCGACTTTAGAACACATTTATAGACATAGTAAAAATGCAGGAACCCTACATGCATGAAATATAGATGCTGGATTTTATATGAACATGATATTTAATCGCAGTTGGTTATTTAAGACCTATAAGCGTGTTTGCATAACGAAAAGTGGCTATGCAAGATTCAGAAAGTCCTATAGGCATATTTTCTATATATGCAGAGTTCAGATTCCGAATAATCGGAGACATGGCATCTATATGAAAGAATACATGATTCCTATAGACATGGTATCTATATGAAAGAATGCAGGATTCCTATAGACATGGCATCTATATGTGAGCATGCAAGATTCCTATAGACATGGCATATATATGTGAGCATGCAGGATTCTTATATATATATATATATATATATATATATATATATATGAGAAAGAATGCAGAAATTCCTATGGACATGATATCTATATATGATAGTGCAGAAATCCTATAGACATGATATCTACCCCTTTTGCATACATGGTTACCCCTCCCTTTTTCACTAGCCATCCCCGAAAGTTTTATTAAAAAATTATTACAGCCCCGAAAAGAAGTAAAATAAAGAAAAATACATCAGAAATTAAAAGTACAACCAAGGAGAGCCTGATTCAGACTTCCTGTCAGAAGTATGAAGTAAACCAACTCCAAGAGATCAGATTTCAAAGCCTTTCTCCCATTTGGGGTGTGTCAAAGTTCCCTAAGAGTCTCACATGAACTCCGGGCAATGCTTACACCCAAATATATCACCAGATTAAGACATAGTGCAGTGTGGAAGGGCCAGCCTTCAAGTTTCCAAGTTCAGAGGGAACTCAAGGTCTCAAGGCAAGGCTCACTGGAGGGGGGCAGAACTTATGGACTAAAAGAGAGTGCAAGTGCAGGATTCTGATAGGGGAAAGGGAGAGGGAAACAATTCACATTGATATAAATAGGGGTATAGGGAATGGGGGAAGTTGAAAAGGGGCAAAGACATGCTGGTGGGCATACTCAACAATAAGAAATGTTGGCATACCCATAAGCCTGTTAGAACACATTGTTTAGAAGTTAGGATCCTTTAAGGGATCAAGTTCAATCCATAGACAATAACTTACATATTGCCATGTTTTAAACTGTAACTAAAAACACATAAAGGGGTAGGGAGCAAGGATTCATAGCAGAAATAAGAAGAAAGAGATCAACATGCTAGTTTAAACATTATATCTGCAGAAGCAGTAAGGTAGACATAGATACAAAAGCTGTAAATATACATATTGTGATGATGCTGAAGCTTAAATTAGGACATACCAGTTTCAAAAAAACAAATAGAGAAAATGTAGTAGTCTTGTAAAAGCCACAGTGCAGACAAGAAGAGAGAGTACTATTATGTGTAAGTAAGAGTTCAGAAGGATTGTGAAGTGTGTAAGGTAGGATTTTCGATATGTCTTGTGTGTTAAAGAGTCGTGCATTTTATAGTGTGAAAGTCATGAGGAAATAAGATAAGAAAATAGTTAACGAACTGATTGTCAATCAATTACATAAGACTTCCCTTAATTAAGGGATTTAGATTCAAACGGCTAAAAAACCATTTAAGGAAATAAATTGAATAAACACTTTGTGCGCAGCATGCAATTAAGGGCAAATACATAAAAGGTTATTTAAGGACATGGTTTTGAAGTACACGGTTGTACAAATAAGGCAGAAAATCAATTAACAGCTAGTAAATCAAAGGGTCTGAGATTTGTATGAATGAACCGAGTCAAAAGATGGGAAATGTCTTTTTTAACTTAAAGGAAATCAACAAATAATGGAAAGAAATCAATCAGACCATATTCAGAGGGAAGTATGAACTAATCACAAATTTGAAAGCCACTTTAAAGGGAAGTTCATCATATAAAAGGAGTATACGAACATGTTAAGCATGAAAAAAAATTGTCATGTCATCAGTAGAAAATCCAGCGTAGGATAGTTTAGCAAAAGCCAGAATCATATGCAAACACGGATGTCCAAACTTAGTTCAGAGACTCGAAGTTGGTCTGAAAGAGTTAGGGGTTCTAAAATAAAACCCTAGTTCAAGCAAATCACAGCAAAGATGAGAGGGCAAGCCACTGAATCGAAAACATGTTTATGGGTTTCAGAAAAGAACTGAAACTTCTAACATGCTTCTTTCAGCAACAGAACTCATGAGAAAACATGATAGCAAAGTAATATGCAAACACAATAGAAGGGTTCAAAGCAAACAGAGTGAAGGAAACTAATTCGAAGCATAATGAGAAAAGACTGATAAGAACAGTAGAAAAATATGCTAAGAAGTTTTAGAAGAAACTTTAAACAGAGGTCAGTAGAAAGATCTTAATAAGGAAACTTAAGAACTTAGTAATGAAAAATACAGCAGGAGAAGCACAAGAACTCAGTAGAAAAGCATACGAGAACATAGTATAGGAAAACATAGCAGGGAAAACATACAGGAGCATGGTAGAAGAAAAGCACAAGAACACAATAGAAAAGCATACGAGAACATAATATAGGAAAACACAGTAAGAGAAGCATACAAGAACATGGTAAAAGAAAATACAAGAACACCATAGAGGCAAATACACACGGAAGAAAAAGAAAGTCAGAAAGCACTGGCTGAAAGATCGACACCTCATTTACGCTTGCATGGCTGAAAGATCGCCACTTTATTCATGTTTTGCATGGCTGAAATATCGCCACTTTGTTTACACATGCATAGCTGAAATATCGCCACTTTGTGTACATCTTGCATGGCTGAAATATCTCCGCTTTATTTACATGTTTCATAGCTGAAAGACCGCCACCTATTGCATTTCATGGGCTGAGGCAGGTGCATCTTGTTACCCGTCCGGTGCGGGTAGTTGATTCCCACTTAGAGGCTTCACGGTGAGCTACCTTCCGAGCCGATCTGTAGCAGCTGGAGTCTTCCTTATGTTTTACCTTTCTGTCTATTTTCTCTCAGATAGTAGGCTAGCAGTATTCTTTTGTATATTCTACTAGATTGCCCACATACTTGTGATACCGGGTCTTGGCTCACTCACTAGTTGACTTATGATTTTTTGGGTTTGCTTACATGATTCTGATTACTACTTATTGCTTCCGTTTATTTATGTTTTACTTGCAAATTTCTAAATCTTTTTAACAAATAAGGAAAAATATTACTACTTAATAATTTAATAAAATGGAAAATCACTAGTTGATCGGTGTTGGCTTGCCTAACAACGGTGTTAGGCGCCATCACGGCCTGTAATGAAAATTGGGTCGTGACATTGGTCATCAAAATTAGTTACTATCTTTTTTTTAATTTTGTATGCCAAAAGTCCTCAAATTTTATATTTCCTAAGTTTAACTAAAATTTGGTCATTGGAATCATACCTATGTTATGTTTTGATGATCTAACAAACTTAGTGATACGAACAAGATGGAGAACCTATTCCACATCCTCAAAGTACTCAAGATCAATAAGTCTCAAGTCTGGGACATGTTCCAACACCCAGAGTCAAATAAACAACAGAGGGAACAGATGGACATCAGTTCCCTTGCGGACTGTACCAGTCAACACCACAGCTGAAAAGTCACTGCAATTGTTCCTCTGCACACACGCAACAGTGCAAACAGTGCAGCGGTCACTTTATGGGGAATGCCCTTGTATCAAACATGCTTTCATCATTCAAGTGATATCACTTGTGTAATATTAACATGATGCAAAGGGAAAACAAGACACTTACACATTCTATAATTCATCAAGCCTTCTCTCAAGTGTGTTGCCAACTTGCAAGTGGCTTCAAGAACAAAGAACATCACAACGAAGGACCAGTTTCCTGCACTATGTTATTACATGTCCTTAGTTATGTTGTACCTTTATTAAAATAACTTACTTGTAATTCCTACTTAGCTTAGCTAGAAGTATTGTGTAGGAAATCTTTGTAAAACCATAAACCTGGTATTGTGTCTTGATTAGAGTTAGTCGAGTTGTGAGCTTTGTAATATAGTTATTACAAAGAGGGTTTGTAATATAGTCATTATAACGGGGCTTGCAATAGAGTTATTACAAGTGAGTGAGGGATTAAGAGTTTAATGCCTAGGTTACAATAGGTTGTAATCTGAGTTGCTCGGTTAGTGAAATTGAAATTCTACAAGTGTAGGTCGTGTTTTTTAATCCCGTGAGCTGGGAATTTTTCACGTAAAATTCTGCTGTGTCATTTTTTTACTACTGTGTGTGTTTTGTGGTAACTAATAGAGAACCAGGTTCTCTATATAGTTTGGTGGATCCTTAGTTTCTATCAATCTTCAAGGGCAACACCTTATCTTAAATTAGATTTTAAGTTATATGAATTAATAGTATAAAGTTTTTTATTTAGTCAGTGTAATTTAATCTGAGGCTTATTAAATACAGTTACTCAGCAATTATCTTTTAAATAAGCTTATTGTATAAATAGTTCTTATAGTGTTCTTTCCACTTTTCTCCGTACTTGATTGCCGTATTTTGTCGTTTAGATTTGTGGCTATGTAAAGTTTAAGTGTAGGGAAGAAGCGCGAAAGCTAGATTGTAGTTTTCAGGATTTAGTTTATAATTTTCATTTCTTTTGTTGTCATTGGCTTGTTGTTTATTCTAATTCTTAATTTTTTTTGTCTAACTTGTTGGTCTTGCATTGTACCGAATTTCTTTTGGGCTTCTGTTCTTTGTCACGCTCATATTTCTACTATATATAAATGGCCAAGTTGTACGAACACAGCTCTTTCAAGTTGTACATAAGGCACTCTGAGTTGTACTGTAAATTTGGGTATATTTCATTGGTGATTGTATTTACTTTTCTCTCTTTATTGTGACACGTGCAGTTACACTTTTGTTTGTGTGGAACAACGGGACTCCACCTTCTCCACTCTACTTTCTCCTTCCACAGTTCCATACCCATTTGATCATTTCTTTCTTCTTCAGTCTATTTCATTTCTATCCTCTTTCTCTATATTTTCAATTTCAATTCTTTCTCTTTTTCCTTGCATTCACGCTACTTGCTTTAAGTTTTCCTTTTGGTCATTTACAATTAGAGGTTTGAAATGGCGAATTCTGCTCATTCTTATTCTCTATGCACGTAGATTATGCTCCTGAGGATCAATTCATGTGTAAGGAGGCTTGGCTTATGTGACAAAGAATGTTCGAGTTCCGGAGGTAGAATATCAAGCAGATCAAACCAGTAGAAAGGGTTGATTTCAGATTCTCCAATTTTTAAGCCGCCCTTTAGGTACATTGCACATTCTTTTCACACCCTTTCAACTTTAGATCCCTTTATTGAAAACATAAATTCAGTGTTCTGCTCTTGTTTAATTTATTGAGCAGTTGGTCGTGGGTTAAAACTACAGCGTTAACAATGGGATACAAACTTTGAAAATAGTTCACCTCTATATTCAATTTTTTTAATTTTGCTTTTGTATCGATTTGGTTCCCACTGAGGTGTTAATTTAAGTGTTTGTATGGTATTCCATATATAAATGTGGGTGTCTTAACTTTTCTCTTTGGTGGCAATATAAACTGAACTAGGATGCCCCAATTTGTCGTAGGCGTAATATAAACTTATATGATACAAACTAATTGCTTTTGATTCTGCATTTATGGGCCACATGTGAATTTACCTATTGATTTTCCCATTATGGATTAACTTCGCTTGATTTTCTGATAGTGGTTTTCCCAAGCATTAAGTACACATTTGGCTTTAGGTTATTTTGGAAGTATATTTTTTGGGGCAACTAAAGTTTATGAATATGTACTGCCTTTGCAATAAAATAGAAATTTCATTGCATTTTAATTTAATTACTTGCATACATTATTAAACTCTGAAGTAATCTGCATTGGACTTGTTCAATATAATGTTGAATCAAGAAATCAGATGGTTGTCAACACAGGTACCTTCATTTCATGGTTGCATACAAAATGACCAACAACATCAAAGAAAATATAAAAGGTAAGTCCTCTTAACTTTCAAAGTATAATTTTCTCAGATGATGTGGGTGTAGTGTAATGCATGTTTTGTGGGGTATTCTCTCTTGCAGAGGTTGTTAATTTCTCTATCAGTATCCGATGTAGCCTCTCTGTTTCTAGAGTTATTTGTGCAATCATTCTTCTAAGTGTTGTTTTGAGGTGATAATTAGCAATATCGCTTTTAAAAACTATCAAACACAAATTGTTTCTTAGAAAATATTTTTCAACAAGCATTTTTGATAATTTTCTTCAGAAAAAATTCCAACAAAATATTCAAATACTATTAAGGTTTTCCATTCAATCGTTCGAGCGACACGAAATAAGAATGTTGTTTCAACCCTGCAGGAGCATTTTAGCAAACTTTATCACCTATAATATCTTCTTAGTTCATTTGGATGATAAAGGATTAATTCAAGATCAAAAGATTATTTGCATTATTAATCATAGATATGAAACTACTACCTTTATATATACGGGCAGTGTTGCGGATCAACACAATAAAACAATCCTGTTTTTCTCCATATGAGAGAGCATATTAGGAGATGAAGCTTTATTAGAATCAAATCAATCACCCGTGTTCACCATGCTTTAAGAATAACATTGTATTTATGTCTTCAAATATTTACAAAATAAAGAAAATCTTGAAAAGCTTCATGGCACATTAAACAAAAAGATGATGTTTCTTGTTTCCAAATACCAAATTTCAAACATTGAAAGGTGTAGAGTTAAGCCAATCTAAGATTCAAGCCTTTGTAATGGTTGCAATTTATGGTTAAATGTGTAAATTATTGAAATAATTTTATTTGTATAAACTAGATATTTTTACGTGTTGTTGACAAAGCTATGATGATTGTTTCCTTCTATTGGTAATTCATCTTTCTTCTTACCCTTCCCGTACATTTTGAAGTTGCTCCCATTATAAGACATGTGATTGTAATTATTTTTTTGTGTTCTCTTGCGAAAAAGTTTTTTTGGAGACAGAGCATGAAAAGTGACCATTCCATATATTAGCACCACAATTTTTAAGAATATCTGCCATTATTTTTACTTTTCCCTTCAATATGCAAGGTTATGTCTTGATTTCTTTACCTCAGAGAATTTTGTGACCTTTAGTATCATTCTGTCCAAACCATTTCTGGGAAGGCCAGGAAATGATTCAACTGTTACATTTATTTATTTCTTTTTTTTGTTAAAACTATGTTTCAAATCCAAGATGTTCAAGAATAGTGGTTAAGTTTCTGCACTCTTTAACATAAGATTAGTCAGTTCTATTTCTTGATGGGGGCAGAGAAACAACTTAAAGAAAGGAAATATATAGCTAAAAAGATCTATGCCATAAAAAAAGTTTGTTGGTTCTTTATGCAAGATCTTAAGGCTGATGCTTTATTTTTACTTGGTCTTTTATTATACTTGACGAAGATACTTAATTATACTTCTGTTACCATGCACTTCGGGCAATGATATAAACTCATCATGTATCACATTTGAGAATCTCAAGGTAAAGGATATTGTTTTATGGCATTAATCAAAAAAATCTTTCGGTTAACCTCTAAGATTGTCTTCTTTTTAGTTTAATAATCAGATATTTCTTGATCTTATTTTATCTTTTGACAGAAGATATGATACCTATGAAGCTGCGAAATCCCCCTTGATGGAGCTGGTAAGAAGGTGCTGCAGAGATGCTACCTGGCGATATTGAAAACTAAAGTGGCAGCATAACAATATTGCCGACTCCCTAATCTTCAAGAATGAAAGGTACTGACAATGACTTCAATGGATTCTCAAGATTATTATTAGCAAGAATTCCGAATTCCAAAAGCTTTTCATTTTTGTTTTCCCATTGAGGATGACAAAATTTGCTATCTATATTGATAAACATTTTTATATTCTTTCAAATATTATTGCATTTTGTTTGGTAGTAAAGCAGAGCACGTCCTATGTCCTTCCTGTTAATCTTTTTTCTTCTCCTACAAAATCAGTTGAAGATGTCGTTTGATCCACATGGAACGGTACTTAATCTTCATATTTTGTTGTATTTTCTCATTATGTTGATATGTTGGGTCTTATTAAGAACAAAAAATTTCACACTCTGTGAAGCATACCTATGGTTAAGCACTGAGGATTGAAGTTGCCTTGTTAACATTTTAGGTTGAGATTAGTTAGTTGGTGAACCTTGGTGTGAGCCCTTCTCTACGATTTCAGGAACATTAATGGTGATGTGTGGGCCTTGGGAATCAAATATGTACAAGGAGTTCAATGACCATCCAAACTTGCAGGTGTAGTTGGCATTTGTGTCAGCCTTGGTCTTTTTGGCCTGTGTCTGTTTCTTCCCATTCCATTGGTCAATCTTGTGGCATTTCTTCAAACTAAGATGAAGCGAGGATATTTAAACCTGAAACTTTTTAGTGGCTCCCCTTGGCATGCAGGTGATTCCAAAGATTGTGATATCAGTAGAATTTGAATGATAGGTTGTAAAAACAGAATGTTCCTAATAGATTCATTCAGCATCTTTTTCTTTGGGTTCTTTTTTGGTTGCAAGTTGTCACCAGTTGTGCTAGATTTGATTTCTTTTCTTTTGTTGATGGTTTGGTATTGCACTTCGATTGAAGATGCTTTTGGTTGATATCAACTTCTTTTGTATAAATGACCAGTTTATCCATTTTAGAAAAACAAGCTCAAAATTTTGAATATATTAGATTCCCTGTAATTTTGTGACCGATTTCCCGTGCGTAGCACGGGCATCACTTTCCAGTTTATTTGAAACGGGTAATTGTTAGCTTAAGTAGTAGTTTAGATTATGAATTTCAGAATTTGTTTTTTTCTTTTGAAGGGCAAAGATACTTATACTTATATTAATATTAATAATAATAAAATAGGCATTGTGCTAGGGTACATCACCCATAGAAATGCCATTAGTACATAATAGTGCCATGCCATTTAGGGCATTATTATTACCTAGAGAAGCTAGATTGTTGCATGCGTACATACTACATGAACGGAAACTATTATAACCATCCCTATCCTTACAATACACATCTAATGCAAAAGTAGGAGGTTTAGCAAAATAGATAGATATATTATAACTGGGGTACTGTAGAGCTTCCTTGGCCAACTTGTGTGCCACCATATTCCCTTCACGGAAGTTGTGCTTCATTATGATCTCCCCCTGCTCCATTGCCTTCCCCATTAAGCACCTGCATTCATAAATTAAATCATTGTAAGTAGGATAATCCTCTTCTAAAAAGCGAATCACCTCTGTGGCATCTGTCTCTATTTCACATGGTATGAACTTTTCCTTGATAATTGTTTGAAGTGCTTCACGAAAAGCTAGGAGTTGTGCATATATAGGAGATATAATGTGACACTTTGCGTAGTAACCCAGCATCCATTCTCCTCTGTTATTGCGTATGATTCCGCTGATGCCTCCATGTAAGTATTCGTCGTTGAAAGCTCCATCAAAATTGACCTTGTACCAATTCCTAGGAGGCGGTTGCCATTTAACCTTCACCTTAATGGAAATATTACTAGTAGTATGTTTAGTGATTAGTAAAATATATTCCAATGCTTGATCAAACACTTTAGTGGTGCTGATATTATTTGTAGCATTGTTAACATTGTTGTCATTCCTGGTTTTCCAGATTGACCATAACGCAAATGGAAAAACGTCCTCCCAAGTGGTGAATTTATTTGGTATCTTGGGTGTTTTCTTTCTGAGGAAATCAACCCAGTGCTCATGTGGCATGGGGGTGTTTAAAACTACCCCTATAGATTCCCAGAAATTTTTTGCCACCATGCATTCCCAAAATATATGAAGTAGGGATTCTTTCCTATCTTTGCATGTTGGGCAATTTGTGTCTATGTTGATACCAATTTTCCCTAGGTAGTCCCTTGTAGGAAGTCTTGAGTCGTAACACTTCCATAAGAAAAACATGATTTTCCTAGGACATTTCACTCCCCATATCCATGCAAAATCTTTACTTGTATGATAATATGTGTCAATCAATTTGTAGCAAGAGGAGGTCGTGAATATCCCACTAGGATTTGTACTCCATATAATCTTTCTAGAATGCGCGGTGGATGTGGTTAGTGAGTGAATACTATTCAGGACATTGTTGAGAATTTCGAATGAAATATGTGCTAGATCCCACATATTATTTCTTTAGATGTCTTTTATTTTCAAATCACTCTCCTTATTAATTAGCGGTCCTACTACATTTTTCCTTAATTTTCCAAATTTAGGAATCCAGTTGGTATCCCATATGGACATGTTGGTATGATTATTTACAGGCCATCTTATACCTTGTTGACAATAATTCCATCCCTTTAGGAGGCTTTTCCAAGTATGTGAAACTCCCTTGGTAGATTTAGTATGGCTATATAGACTAGTAATAATTCGTGCCCAAATAGAAGTAGGTTCGTTTAGAAGCCTCCAAACAAGGCTTGTCAGTAGGGACAAATTTTTTGATTTAGATTTTCTAATACCTAGCCCTCCCATATCTTTAGATAATGTAACCACATTCCACCCTATTAAGTTCAATCTCTTTTTTTCAGAAGTAGTTCCCCAAAGAAATTTTTTTTTTGAATCTTGTCTATCTCTTTAAGAGTCCTACTAGGGAGTATTGAGAGTTGCATTTGGTGATTTGGTAGTGTATTTAGAGTGGACTTTATGAGGGTACACCTTCCTGCCATATTGAGCCAATTAGCATTCCAAATGTTTAGTCTAGCCCTCATTTTTTTGAATTATAGGCAGGTAATCCTTGTGTTTTGGTTGTTTACTACTCATTGGGAATCCTAGGTATTTACCAAAATTCTTACTGACCTTTATATCTAACATTGAACTGATCCAATTGCTCATACCAATTGGGCATGCCTTTGAAAGCAACAGCTTTGATTTATCTCTATTGATTTGGTAGTGTATTTAGAGTGGACTTTATGAGGGTACACCTTCCTGCCATATTGAGCCAATTAGCATTCCAAATGTTTAGTCTAGCCCTCATTTTTTTGAATTATAGGCAGGTAATCCTTGTGTTTTGGTTGTTTACTACTCATTGGGAATCCTAGGTATTTACCAAAATTCTTACTGACCTTTATATCTAACATTGAAATGATCCAATTGCTCATACCAATTGGGCATGCCTTTGAAAGCAACAGCTTTGATTTATCTCTATTGATATTAAAGCCAGATAACTGACAAAAGAGATTCATATTATCTCTCATTGTAGTGATAGTTTTTTTATTTGCTCTACCCATTAAAGTTAGATCATCAGCAAAAAACAAATGGGACAATGGGGGGCTTTTTTTGTTCAAATAAATGGGATCCCAATTTAGGGTGTCTATTTGGTGTTCAATATTCTTGGATAACATATCCATGCATAATATGAATAGATATGGTGACATTGGGTCCCTTTGCCTAATACCCCTAGTAGGACAAAACTCATCTGTTTTATTACCATTAACTAGAATTGAGATAGAGCTAGTTGTTATGCAACTAAGAATTAGAGTCGTTATATTAGGAGGAAAATTGTGGAACCTGAGGGTTCTATATACAAAAGATCATTCAATTTGTCGAAGGCCTTTTCAAGGTCTAGTTTTAGAAGCCAATTTCCTTTTCCTGTCTGGTTATTAATATGTTTTAGGACTTCTTAGATAATGATTACATTATCAGTAGGTCGTCTATTTTTCACAAAGCTAGTTTGATGTTCACTAACTAGATTTTTTAGTAAAGGCTTAATACGGTTAGCAATTATCTTAGTAATTACTTTATACAATGTATTGCAAAGACTAATTGGTCTAAAGTTTTGTAATTGGTTTGCATTATTGGACTTAGGGATCAAACAAACATAGGTTTTATTAAGGTCTTGGGTATTGTCTTACTGTTAAAAATTCCTTGGCATAAATTAATGACCTTATTTCCTAGAATTGGCCAAATATTTTCGAAGAAAAAGGGGTGCAAACCATCAGGTCCGGGTGCCTTACATGGTTTAAAAGAAAAATAGCTCTTCTAATCTCATGATTTTTAAGAGGCATGTCAAGGCATGACAAATCTATTTTGCTAAAATTCTTGTTTGCCAGTGTGATATTTTTCCAATTTGTATGTTCATGTGAGGTAGTGAAAATATTTTTGAAATGAATTGACACATAGTGCATGAGAGCTTTTTGGTTTTCTATCCAGTTACCATTGTTATCTTTGAAGAAGACAATATTATTTTTTCTTCTCCGATTAGTGGCTTGTATATGAAAATATCTAGTATTAGCATCTCCTTTTAGCCAATTAACCCTAGAA
This sequence comes from Nicotiana attenuata, assembly GCF_001879085.1. Taxonomy (NCBI): domain Eukaryota; kingdom Viridiplantae; phylum Streptophyta; class Magnoliopsida; order Solanales; family Solanaceae; genus Nicotiana; species Nicotiana attenuata. The sequence goes on along the minus strand of NW_017670409.1, from coordinate 170,692 downwards.
CGAAGTTTCTAGTAATCCTCTTCTAATTTGAGGACTGAGTCATAATCCTCTATTAATTTTACTTCTAGGTCTCTAAGAAATTGACTATACTGGTAATTAGGAGAGTTTTGAATACCTATTATACGCTTTAGTAAAATTATTTTTTTAGCAAAATTTTTACCAAAGGTTGCTTTTTTCCAATCCAAAACACTTTTTTGGAAATGCTCCGTTCCCTCTATAATATCCCTATTATCCCAGCTATCTCTAAGAATTCTTGGAAAATCAGGGTGGGAGCACCAGAAAGTTTACATCCAAAAAGGTCTAGCACTAGTTTTGTTAATAATATTGTTTATGTTGACTAATATATGATTATGGTGGGAGTGAATTTTAGGAAGGCGAGTAACCGTTATAGTGTTATATTCCTGTAACTAACCGAGGTACGCAGTTTACCTCACATTTGTGAAGAGCAGTTCAGCGGGAGTTGGGCACACGGGTTGAGTTGAGCACAACATTTCATCCTCAGACGGACGAGCAGTCCGAGAGCACTATTCAGATTTCGGAGGATATGCTCCGAGCTTGTGCCATTGACTTTGGAGGCTCATGTGATCAGTTTTTGCCTTTAGCAGAGTTTGCCTACAACAACAGCTACCAGTCGAGCATCCAGATGGCTCCTTATAAGGCTTTAGATGGTAGGCGGTGTCGGTCGCCGGTTGGATGGTTTGAGCCGGAGAGGCTCGGTTGTTGGGTATGGATCTAGTACAGGATGCCTTGGACAAGGTCAAGATCATTCAGGATAGGCTTCGTACAGCTCAGTCCAGGCAAAAGAGTTATGCCGACCATAAGGTTCGTGATGTGGCATTCATGTTGGTGAGCGAGTGTTGCTTCGGGTGTTGCCTATGAAGGACATGGTGAGATTTTGAAAGAAGGCAAGCTTAGCCCTAGGTTCATTGGCCTGTTTGACATTCTTGATCGAGTGGGAAAGGTGGCTTACAGACTTGCATTGCCACCGAGTTTATCAGCCGTGCACCCAGTGTTTCATGTGCCCATGCTTCGGAAGTATCACGGCGATCCATCCCACGTGTTAGACTTCAGCACCGTCTAGTTGGACAAATACTTCTCCTATGAGGAGGAGCCGGTAGCTATTCTAGACCGGCAGGTTCGTCATTTGAGATCGAAGAGTATTCCTTCTATTTGTTTTCAGTGGAGAGGTCAGCCTTGATGTTTTATACGTTAATACCACACAAGAGGGGGGGGGGTGATTTGTGTGGTACCCAATTTTTCGCTCTACTTCTAGGTGTGCTAACTCTATTGTTTGTGGAATAATAATAACATAAAGTAAGGAACACAAAGATTTTTACGTGGAAAACACCTGGCTCAAAAGGTGAAAAAACCATGACCTACTACTCAGTAGGATTTTCCCAAACTTCCACTAATATCACTGAGCCAAAACAGCATTTACATAACTCTTGTAAACCTATGGATTAAACTCTAATCCCGTTGTGGCACACAGCCTCAACTGTTGCGACAACTTCAAGTTAACTCTAACTTGAATACACAAAGTACCTAATACAATTGCTGCTATGAAAGCTGAAAGATACAAGTTTAAATCACCTACTACAATTGAACTAGAACAAAAGAAAGACACAATGGAATTGGTTCAGCTATCTTGTCCAAGTAGCTTCAGGAATGCACACTCAATTCTCACATAAATTGCTTGCAAAATTGCCTCGCTCTTTTGCTCTCAATTTAGTTTAACTTCTGCGTTTGTGCAATACCTGTAAAAGAGAACAATCACTGTTATTTAATGAGTTAGTAATTAGAGTTTGATTGAGACTCAATTGTTGATCTTCCATCGAAGTTGCGTCCTTGAACAACACAAACTCCAACCCTATCTTTTATCTGGATTGTGTTCTCTTCTCATAAGGAGACTTTCTCTCCTTATTCCATATGCAACCTTTTCGATTTATTCAGGAGATATTGTTGCTTGATCAATGGGACTTATCTCCTTCACGTGCATCTCACATGTATAGCTTGACAAACACTGTGCTTCACATGATGAACCTGGTCCATGACTGAGTTTATTTGTCATTCTTCAAAACTTCACCTGTTCTTGGGCCAACAAATTCCCCCTTTTTGATGATGACAAACTCTGTGCTTTTTGCTGATCAAAGAACCTGTAAGAACTCAACTTAACCATCAACACTTAAGTTAGAATTTTTACTTATGATCAAGGACCGGGTTAATTAGGTTATAAATATCACTTAATTCAGAATAATTAGTAATGCACAATATCTCTTCCCCCTTTTGGCATCATCAAAAAGTTGCATACACGGTGTGAATCCCACATTTTAATAAGTACTCATGGCCACTGGGGCAACTGCAAGTGAAATCATTGTGCAATTATCAATAATCAACAAACATATTTAAACTATTAAGATCAGAATCATCATTAAACAAGAGAAAATAGCAGTTGTCATTGATAAAGATATGATTCCACAAACAGTCCACAAAAAGAAAGAAAAACTTCCAAAACATGAGCAAAAAATACAGAAACATCCCTAATCCGGGTCACTGGGTTCACTGGGGTTCACTGGGGGTACTAGACTAGTTCAGAAGACAAGTGCTGGGAGACCTAGGGCTTGGAGGAACTAGAGGGTTGAGACTGGAGAAGGTTCAGCATATTCTGAAGCATTCCATCACTTTTCTCCTTTTCTTTTGCTATCTCAGTTCTAAGTCTATCTCTCTCAGTTTCCAACTCAGCCATACGAGCCTTGAGTCTAGCAATTTCATCATCCTTAGTTCCATATTCTTGAACCAAAGCCCTAACCTTGCTGTTGATGGGTGTCCTCAGAGATGAACCAGGTTCAACTGGGATGGCATTGACTGGATAGTCACAAGCCAGCAGGGTCTTAACACCAAAATGTTCCTTGCTTGATGCCATTTCCCATTTCTTCAAAGGCACATTTAGCCTGTCCAGCACAGTAGTAAGTATGAACCCATATGGAGTGGCATGAGCCTTGGAGCCATTGATGACCCTGTCGAGCAATTTGACAATTAAAGTAGGCCAGTTGATTTGCATTCCTCTCACCAAGCACTCCATAAGAACGAGGTCCATGTAATTTGCAGTGTGCCTTCCTTTAAGGGATTTATTTCAATTCCTCTTTGATTAGTTCCCCCTGTTAGGTTGCCCTGGATGGAAGAACCTATTCCATCATATGTTCCTTCTGTTGGTGCCACTTTGACCTGAGCTGAGGCTTCAGTCAAGTCCTTTACCAATCCAATGGCTTCATCTTCATGTTCTTATCTCTCAGAAAGAATTTTAGTTTCATCAAATACTACATGTACACTTTCTTCTACACACAAAGTTCTTTTATTAAACACTTTATATGTTTTGCTATGTGAAGAATATCCCAAGAATAATCCCTCATCACTTCTGGGATCAAACTTACCTAGGGAGTCTTTTCCATTATTGTGCACATAGCACTTACAACCAAATGCCCTAAGATGGGATATGTTTGGTTTTATCCCTTTAAGTAACTAATAGGGAGTCTTCTCTACAAGTGGTCTAGTCATACATCTATTGATTATGTAATATGCAGTGTTTAGAGCCTCTGCCCAAAAGCTGTGAGGCAGTTTACTAGAAAGAAGCATGGTCCTAGCCATGTCCTCGAGAGTCCTATTCTTTCTTTCAACTACTCCATTTTGTTGAGGAGTCCTAGGGGCAGAGAAATTATGATCTATACCATTTTCATTACAGAAATCAGCAAACTTGGAGTGTTCAAATTCAGTTCCATGATCAGACCTAATGGATGCAAGTTGATTTCCTAATTGTTTCTGAGTTTTTCTAACAAATGCAGTAAACATGTCCAATGCTTCATCTTTAGAATTTAGAAATAGAACCCAGGTAAATCTAGAATAATCATCAACAAGCACCATTACATATTTCTTTCCACCTCTGCTCATGGTTCTCATTGGACCACAGAGATCCATATGGACCAGTTCCAACGACTTTGTTGTGCTTACCATTTTCTTGCTTTTGAAGGATGATCTTACCTGCTTCCCCCTTGCACATGCCTCACAAACTTTGTCTTCCTTGAACTTGATGTTGGGTAACCCTATCACCAAGTCCTTAGTGACTAATTTGTTTAGCTGATTCAGACTGGCATGACAAAGTCTTTTGTGCCACAGGAGGGGATCATTAACCAACACACTTAGGCAAGTGAGTTCATTTTCTGAGAGAGTAGACAAATCTATAATGTAAATATTGTTAATTCTCTTTCCCTGCAAAACAATCTTGTTAGTGGTAATATTAATCACAAAGCATTTAGTAGAGGTGAATGCTACAAGGTTACCTCTGTCACACAGTTGTGACACACTGATCAGGCTATATTTCAAGTCATCTATCAAGTAGACATTCTCAATAGAGTGAGAGTATGTCATACCTACCTTTCCAACCCCAATGATCTCACCTTTCTTTCCATTACCAAAGGAGACATTACCTCCTTTTAAGTCCTCAAGTGAAAGGAACTGGTCCTTGCTCCCAGTCATATGTTTTGAGCAGCCACTATCCATATACCATATTTGGCTACTTCCTTTCACTTGGACCTGCAAAAAGAAATTAGGGTTAGTCTTAGGAACCCAAACTAGTTTGGGTCCCTTTCTATAGGCAAAAGGATGAATCAAATTCCTTCTTGCCCACCCAAGCAGCTTACTTTTCTCTTGAACAAAGGCTTTGTTCTTTTGACTTGCCTTTTGCTTTTGCATTACATTCATTTTTGTAATGGCCAGTCTTGCCAAAGTGTGTGCAGATTTTATTCTCAGGAAGTGTGAGGTACTTGTTTTTAGGGTCCCACTTTGGTGCTTGAGTCCCATAGCCAAGTCCTCTTTTGTTTCTACTGTGATGCTCTTGCAACCAAGAAAGTGCATCGGAAGCCTTGTTCGGTTTTCATGTTTTGTCTAGTTCATGTTTTACTTTTCCTACATCTTCTTTTAGGACTTTAATCAATTCATCCTTCTTATACAACTCATCCTTCATTTTTCCTAAGTTTTCCTCTAGAGTGAGATATGTGTGATCAGCTTTCTTCTTTCCTGTTCCTAGTTTCAATTTAAAATTTTCAGACCTAAGTTCTAGGACACTGGTGTCAAGTTCAAGAACCTGGTTCTTCAACTCATCATTTTTGCTATCACTCTGATTAGCCCTAGACTCTAGACTTTTGCATTACACATTCCCTAGACAGATCTTCCTTCTCATTGTTAATTATCTCAGACTCATCAATGAAGTCTAGTAATAGCTCAGCCATCCTTTCCTTAGACAGAAATTTAATCTTGTCTTTGAGATGAAGAATACTTACCTCTTGTTCATCATATGATTCTCAGATGGCCATAAGGGCCTGTTCATCTTCCTCTGAGTCCTCATCTGATGTTTCTCCCCAGGCAGCAACCATAGCCTTTGTTGATCCTTTTTCCTTTTTGGTTGAACCTGTTCCTTCGTTCATCCCTTTCTTTCTTCCACTCAATTTCCTATTGAGGTCAGTTCTTGATCATGTGATCAGTCTTAACACACTTGTAGCAACCCTCATTGGTCTGTTTCTCAGGAGCCCTTGGTTTGTTGAAGGTTGTACCTCTTAAAGAACCCTTTCCTCTCATAAAGTACTTTTTGAAATCCCTTCTGATCATAGCCATTTCATCATCCTCCAGATCTGAAACTTCAGCAATTCTGAAAGCCAGACTTCTTTCCTTCTTGGGTGTATCCATCTTCATGGCTTGCTTTCTCAGTTCATAGGTAGTAAGATTTCCAATTAGTTCATCCAGCTTGAGGGTAATAATATTCTTAGATTCCTGAATAGCAGTGATATTTCTTTCCCATGAGAGTGGCAGAACACTTGTCAAGATTTTCCCAACCTTGTCTTCTTCAAGAATAATCCTTCCAAGGGAATTAAGTTCATTTGTCAGTGTAGCAAACCTAGTATACATCTCTTGGATAGTTTCTCCTTCATTCATAGTAAAATTCCAATATTGAGAATACAGCAGTGTTCCTCTGGACCTCTTCACTTGAGGTGTTCCTTCATGAGCCACTTGCAAAGTATCCCAGATTTCCTTTGCAGTGGTACAACTTTGGATCCTGCTATACTCATCTGGACCTAGTCCACATACAAGCCATTTCTTGGACTTAGCATTTTTCTCCCACTTCTTCAGGTCTTCAGCAGTGCAGTCAGCCCTTGTCTTTCGCACATCCACTCCTTCATCATTCTTCCTTGTAGTTGCTAGTTGACCATCAATGACTATGTCCTAGAGTTCATAATCTTCCTCTATGATGTGATCCTTCATCCTGTTCTTCCACCAAGAATAATACTATCCATTGAAGAGTGGAGGCCTAGCAGTAGATTGCCCTTCCCAGTTCCCAGGTGGTGCACTCACGTTGATCTTTTCCTAAGGTGTTAGCCTCTTCAAGGATAACCTGCTCTGATACCAATTGATGTTTTATACGTCAATACCACACAAGAGGGGGGTGGAGGACGAACGGAGTCTTTATCCCTATCTTTTCCCCTCAGGTACTTCCTTCTTATGTCCGTTCGAGGACGAACGGTTGTTTTAGAGGTGGAGAATGTGATGACCCAAAAGGTCATCACTTGTTTTAGAAATAAATTCTGTGTTTCGAGGACTTAGAAGCCTCCTTTTTCCTCAACGTGATTTGTGTGCGTGGTCCGGGCGTATATCCGGAACGCTTTTATGTGGAAATGTGATGAAAACGTTTATTTGGCCTTTAAAATATAATTTAAGTCGATTTCGGTCAACATTTTAGGTAAATGGACCTGGACCTGTGATTTGACGGTCTCGGAGGGTCCGTAGGAAAATATGGGACTTGGGCGTATGCCCGAAATTAAATTCCGAGGTCCAAAGCCCGAGAGATGAACTTTTAAAGAAAATTATTTTCTGGAAAATGTATGAGTTTTTGGAAATTTGAATGTTTTTGAAATTGATGGTATCGGGCCTGTATCTTGGTTTCGGAGCCCGGTACAAGTCTTATATGGCGTTTAGATTGAGCCTGTAAAATTTGGCAAGAAACGTACTGGAAAAGATGTGATTCGGACCCGTAGTTGTGAAATTTGATACTTTGGAACTTTTGAGATTTTTTCTTGATTTCTATGCTAAATACGTTGTTTAAGATGTTATTTTTGCGATTTGATCGCACAAGTAAGTCCGTAGGGTGTTTTTGAGGTCGTGTACATGTTTCATTTGGAGCCCCGAGGGCTCGGGTGAGTTTCAGATAGGCGTCATAGTGTTTTTAGACTTAGAAATCTGGTATTTTTGCTGTTTTCTGGTGTCAGAGTTTTTACTCTATGCGAACGCATGGTAACCCACGCGAACGAACAACACAAAATGGGAGGGGGGACAGGATTTCACTATGCGATCGCATAGAATTAGGTGCAAACGTGGAGCCTTAGGAGTTCACTCTACGCGCACGCACCCGGGCTATCACGAACGCATAGAATATGAGAGGGGCTGGGTAGTTGTAACCCTATGCGAACGTGGCCCTTAGCTTGTGAACGCGTAGATCAGGAGAGTCAACCTTATGCAAACGTGGCGAAAGGCACGCGAACGCGATGACTAAATGCCCAGTCTTTTAAAAACATTAGCAAAACGGGATTTCTTTAAAACTTCATAACTTTTTCACTTAAACTCGAACTTGGGCGATTTTTGAAGTGGGATTTCACCACAAAACCATAGGTATGTGTCCTTAGACTTGTTTTCTTCAATTTCCGTTAACACGCATTAGATTTCTAAGCCTAAATCATGTTCTTAAGGGTAGAAAATTGGGGATTTAGGTAGAGTTAGGGCTTTTTGAATAATTGGGATTTAGACCTCGTTTTGGGGTGGGATTTAAAAACTAACTGCATATTTGGGCTCGTGGATGAATGGGTGATCGGGTTTTGATCTGAACCTCGAGTTTCGACCATGCGGGCCCGGGGTCGATATTTGACTTTTTGGGGAAAATGATAGAAAACATATAATTTAGCATTGGGATTGAATTATTTAGCATTTATTGATGTTGTTAAATAAATTTGGACTAGATACGAGTAATTTGGAGGCAAATTCTAAAGGAAAAGCAGTGTTTGAGGCTTGAGTTGGCCGTGGAAGTTTGCGGTAAGTGTTTGGTCTAACTTTAGCTTGAGGGATTAGGAGTTGTGTCTTATTTGCTATGTGTTAATTGTGGAGTACGACGTATAGGCATGGTGACAAGTATCTATACGTCGGTGTCAAGCATGCCCGTGAGTCTTGTATTGTAATTGTTGTGACTCCGTTGTGGTTTATTTGTGCTTTATATGAGGGTTATTATTATTGTTCCCTTGCCGGGATGTTGTTGTGTTATTATTGCACCCTTGCCGGGATGTTATTGTTATATTATTGTTCCCTTGCCGGGATGTTGTTGTTATATTATTGTTTCCTTGCCGGAATTCTTTTATGATTGGTGTTGATAAATGAAAAGGGAGCGGGTTGCACGCCTGCAACGGTACTATATGAAAAAGGAGCGGGTTGCACTCCTGCAACGGTACTATATAAAATGGGAGCGGGTTGCACGCCTGCAACAGTAGTATATGAAATAGGATCGGGTTGCACGCCTGCAACGGTATTACATGTGTACTTGTTTCTTATTTCCTTATCTTTTGCTGGTAATTGATTTATGGTGTTCCTTACAATTCTCTACTGTTATTCTGTTGTTATCTGTTATTCCCCACAGCATGTTTCCCCAGCCCAACTTTAGCTGTAATTATCTACTTTTATTTCCGCTGTATATGAATTAACTGCAGAGGTTTATTTGGTAGTCTGGTCCTAGCCTCGTCACTACTTCTTCGAGGTTAGGCTAGGCACTTACCAGCACATAAGGTCGGTTGTGCTGATACTACACTCTGCACTGTGTGCAAATACTGATACCAGAGCGTTTGAACCGAAGTGAGGGTGCTGTCTTCAGTCCATTCAGGCGACTCGATGTAGTCCTGCAGACGTCCGCGGGCCTTGGCGTCTCCTCCTATCATCTCTCTTTCTGTTTTTACTTATTTAGAGATAGATTTGTGTATTTCCATTCAGAGCTTATTTGCAGTATTCTTAGATAGTCCGTGACTTGTGACACCAAATTCTGGGTAGAATTGTATTTCAGATTTCGTAGCAATGTTCGGTTAAGCTATTAAATTTTCGTCTTCCGCATCTCTGGTTATTGAATTTATTCCGCTGTTTAATCACTTATTACTTTGAATTGTTGAACATACTTAATAAAAAGGGTAATGATTTTATAATATTCGGCTTGCCTAGCTTCCACGAGTAGGCGCCATCACGACTCCCTAGGGTGGGAAATACGGGTCGTGACAGTTGGCGTACTCACGTTACTCCCTGCACCTTGTGTGCAGATTCAGGTGCCAGAGCATCAGAGTGAGAGCTTTTAGCAGCTTCTGTGTATTTCCGGAGTTGGCAAGGTAGCTGCACGGCGTTCGCAGCCCTGCCTTTCTCCTTCCTATCCTAGTACTTTATATTTCAGACATATTTTATATTAAGCAGACAGTGTTTGTACTTAGAGGCTCATGACTAGTGACACCAGATTCGGGCTGTGTTGATGTATTTACGTACTTGTTTCCACGTATTTCTTCTAATATTTTAAACATGAAAGATTTGAGACTTAATCTGTTACAAAAATGAATTTTACAAAAGATCTTCATATTGTTCGTGTTGTTTTGGCTGGCCTAGTACTATAGGCGCCGTCATTACGGGGTGTTTGGCGTCGTGACATTTGCGAATACCTTTAAGGTTGTAACGCTAACCGCTAGGCACTACACTACTTGTGTGATCAAATAAGCACAGACTCTTTTTTTTAAATTGTTGCTACCAAAATCAAACAAGTTAACACACATTATTATGGATCTCACTTTCAAAAAAAGTTCTTCCTCTCTTTTTTATTATTGTTGTTGTGACATATTTAGCAGAAACAAGATACCCTTCTCCTTTCTTCTCTTTTCACAATAAAATTCCCTCAAAGTTACATTTTGCAATAAAGCACAAATAAAGTGCTAAAGAGGGAAAAGGTGACAAAAGATCAATATATAATACAACGAAAGGCGAAGGGTAAATATTAGGCTATTAGAAAAATAGGATTAATCATTAGGCACAAAAAGATGAACAATTAATAACAATCTAAAGGTAGGTTATTTAGTCTTAAAAGTGTCTAAATAAGGAAGGCCCGCATCACTTCTTAATTCTAGGCAACAACCCACCCCACTTGCCCATGGAATTCAAGATTTACTTAAATTTCACTTCCTAATATGGAAGACATAACAAATAAAGTGATTCTCAGGAGTGATATGTTTTTTCAAAAAACTCAATTTTCTCTTATTTTTATTATTTTCACAATCGAAACTACTACTTGAACTACCAATTAGCCGATTCAAACAAATTCTGAAATTGTAAAGATAGATAGAGAATGAGCAACCTCTCACTAACAAATCCATCGGAAAATTCACACCTAATTCCTCCCAAACCCCCTGACAAAAAATCACATACATGCAATTAATCATCCACTCAAACAAATTAAATTACACCTTCAACTACCTATAAGGAGAAATTAATCCAAGGAGAATTATTCTCAATGGAACAACAATCATACTTAGAGCCACAATGTACAGCAATGGACACCCAAACTTATGACAATGAATCTATTGGACTCTTTGTGTACAAACCTGAAATAAATTATCCTGAGTGAGGATGAAAAACAAAGAATATATAATCCTTAGAGGTACTCACTAATTATTAAGCTCTTGGGGAAAAGAATAGTTCATCACTATCTTAAGAAAAAAACACAAGAGCTATGGAAGGATGATGAAAATTACCCTCTAATAGACCTAGGGGAGGATTACTATACGGTTAAATTGATGAAGGAAGAGAGCATGATAAGGATCATTCACAATGGTCCATGGTTCATCAATGGATACTTCCTATCAGTACAAAAATGGGTTCCAAACTTTGTGGCAAATAGGGCATCCCAAAACTACACAACCGTACGGATAAGATTACCTCAACTCCCTACGAAATTTTATGATTGGATTACCCTCACCAGAATTGGGAATTGTATTGGTAAACTATTGAAAGTGGATGCATGCACATCTGCTACTTTAAGGGGGAGATATGCACGCCTATATGTGGAATTGCCATTGGATCATCCGGTACAAACCTCTATTTTGATAGGGCACCACAACCAACCAATCTTATATGAAGGTGAAGGCTTCCTATGTAAAAATTATGGACGATTGGGTCACACAACACATAACAACACATATCGAATTGCTCCAAGTGGACAACCAAATGGAATGGCCAGTAAGGAAGCAGCAGTCTCTGAAGGAGATACTACACAAGAGTGGAAGACAATATCCTTTCCAAGGATGGGGAAGAGCAAAGCAGCAAATCAACACCAAATAAGGGCAATCTCCTCCACTGACACAGGTACTAGTGCACGTTTCTTGGCTACAAGCCCAGGTAAGTTCCTCAACTCCCCAGGTATGATCCATACTAACACTCAAACAATAATGAGCACTGCCTCAACCTATATTGATCCTCAATCAGACAATGAAAAAGAGACAAGATTAGAAGCTTCTCACCTCACTGGAAAACCACATTACACGAAAATTAGTGGTTTTAACAATAAACCACAAGAGCACACTGTTTTGGAAAATTCCGTTAATAAAAAAATAAGAAATGGAATTCCTAAATTGCATGGCACTAATTCCATTCTTTCTAAAAGTGACAAAAACGTGTCACAAAAAAATTCTCCTAATTATTACCCAAATCCATTATCCCATAAAATGGACAAAAGAGTTAACCATACGTTAACAAACATGAACAACACTAATAACATAACTACACCTAGTACTAGCCATCCCGACATTTTAAACACCCACCAATTGAAGATAATAATTCACTACAAATAAATAACATGCAAACTTCACCCACTGTTTACAACTCATCCATGCAACACATGGAAGTTGAACACTGCCAAGTGGGAGTTGGCAAATCCATGCAAGATCCGGAAGATTTTAATATAAATCACACGCAAGAAATCCTAAATACTACAACCCTAGAGCAAATCATTACTAACCCCACTACCCCATCTGTTACTACTACCTCTATATTACCCCAAAAATCTGAAAATGGCAAGAACACCATTAACATTGAGAAGAAGATATCGCCTAATCCACCTTATTCATCTCTCAAGGAACCAAACAATGAATAACATACCACCACTCCCTCCCCAAATCCAACCAAATCCAGTAGTCTATACTCAACCACCAAGCTCTCCCAACCATGTACCCCAATCATGGGTGGAACTGGGGCTTCAAGGGCATGCCATCTCCTTCAACATGGAGATCAATGGCCAGGACTCCATTCTCATTATCCAGAACACACACTTTCTTGCACAACTAATCTCGGAGGTAGTGACCCTATCCATGAACAACTATATAAACCAAATGTGGATGAGCAACATACTACAACCACTAGCACCCTCACTGAATTAGAACCTAGTTCAAAACATTCAGGAGATGTGGAATATCCCACACAATTCCAACTAACAACTACCCCAGAATCTACCAATCAATCTCCCCTTCTTTGCACCAGAGGATCTAATGATGCTGAACCCAATTTTTACGCAATGGACACCACAACAACCCATGCAAGGCCAGCCACTAGGTCCTCAACCATAGCCAATGGAACAACAACCTCGAATCCCAAACATGCAGAATCAGGAAGGGATTCAGGAGGAAGAGAAGGACCTAGAAATCTTGTTATAGCCACCAGTGGCCTTTCCAAACCTAAACGAGGTAAAAATACTAATCTTCAAGGAAATGCTAGACAGGAAATGTATCTTCAGCTTCCCAATGACACTTTATAAGTTCTCCTTGGACATCCGCCCTCCCCACCATCCCACAGTGGGCAAGAATGTAGTCATTCTGGTCCCTTCCTTGAGGAGGAACCCCAACAACATCCCCCTCACAATGAGTCCCATGTATCAGCCCAGTAATATGATTGTTTGGAACGTTAGAGGAGCAAACAATGATAATTTTAGGAGGCATTTTCGTGAGCTAATGGATACTCACAAGCCTAACCTAGTTGCATTGCTTGAAACAAAAATGGAAACACACATTTCCATTCTGGAAGGCTATCATTTTAATGAAATGGTCGAAGTCCCTGCGGTGGGAAATTCTAGTGGCATGGTCCTCCTTTGGAACACTGAAGTGGTGAAGGTGTACAACTTCACAAAAACTGGCCAGTCTATCCATTCAGTGATAGAGGTAAAGCCCAAAAAAATTTCTTACCTTTTTTCTACAATTTATGCTAGCAATGATATAGCCATTAGAAACTTATTATGGGATGATTTTAAATATATTTATGATAATTATAAGGGACCTTGGCTTGTCACTGACGATTTTAATGAACTCACTAACTCTTCGGATAAGTTTGGGGGTAGATCGATTAATCAAAAAAGGGCTAGAACACTTATAGACTGCTTGACTTATTATAATCTAGTTGACCTAGGTAATAAAGGATGTAAATACACTTGGTCCAACCATCGTAGGAAAAATAAGGGTCTTATTATGAAAAGATTAGATAGGGTTTACTCTAATCATGATTGGTTATAGGAATATAACAATGTAACGGTTACTCACCTTCCTAAAATTCACTCCGACCATAATCCCATATTAGTCAACATAAACAATATTATTAACAAAACTAGTGCTAGACCTTTTTGGATGTAAACTTTCTGGTGCTCCCACCCTGATTTCCCAAGAATTGTTAGAGATAGCTGGGATAATAGGGATATTATAGAGGGAACGGAGCATTTCCAAAAAAGTATTTTGGATTGGAAAAAAGCAACCTTTGGTATTATTTTTGCTAAAAAGGGAATTTTACTAAAGCGTATAATAGGTATCCAAAACTCTCCTAATTACCAGTATAGCCAATTTCTTATAGACCTAGAAGTAAAACTAATAGAGGATTATGACTCAGTCCTCAAATTAGAAGAGGATTACTGGAAACTTCGTTCTAGGGTTAATTGGCTAAAAGGAGATGCTAATACTAGATATTTTCATATACAAGCCACTAATCGGAGAAGGAAAAAAAATATTGTCTTCTTCAAAGATAACAATGGTAACTAGATAGAAAACCAAAAAGCTCTCATGCACTATGTGTCAAATCATTTCAAAAATATTTTCACTACCTCACATGAACACACAAATTGGAAAAATATCACACTGGCAAACAAGAATTTTAGCAAAATAGATTTGTCATGCCTTGACATGCCTCTTAGAAATCATGAGATTAGAAGAGCTATTTTTCTTTTAAACCATGTAAGGCACCCGGACCTGATGGTTTGCACCCCTTTTCTTCGAAAATATTTGGCCAATTCTAGGAAATAAGGTCATTAATTTATGCCAAGGAATTTTTAACAGTAAGACAATACCCAAAACCTTAATAAAACCTATGTTTGTTTGATCCCTAAGTCCAATAATGCAAACCAATTACAAAACTTTAGACCTATTAGTCTTTGCAATATATTGTATAAAGTAATTACTAAGATAATTGCTAACCGTATTAAGCCTTTACTAAAAAATCTAGTTAGTGAACATCAAACTAGCTTTGTGAAAAATAGACGACCTACTGATAATGTAATCATTATCCAAGAAGCCCTAAAACATTTTAATAACCGGACAGGAAAAGGAATTTGGCTTATAAAACTAGACCTTGAAAAGGCCTTCGACAAATTTGAATGATCTTTTGTATATAGAACCCTCAGGTTCCACAATTTTCCTCCTAATATAACGACTCTAATTCTTAGTTGCATAACAACTAGCTCTATCTCAATTCTAGTTAATGGTAATAAATTATATGAGTTTTGTCCTACCAGGGGTATTAGGCAAGGAGACCCAATGTCACCATATCTATTCATATTATGCATGGATATGTTATCCAAGAATATTGAACACCAAATAGACACCCTAAATTGGGATCCCATTTATTTGAACAAACAAAGCCCCCCATTGTCCCATTTGTTTTTTGCTGATGATCTAACTTTAATGGGTAGAGCAAATAAAAAAACTATCACTACAATGAGAGATAATATCAATCTCTTTTGTCAGTTATCTGGCCTTAATATCAATAGAGATAAATCAAAGCTGTTGCTTTCAAAGGAATGCCCAATTGGTATGAGCAATTGGATCATTTCGATGTTAGATATAAAGGTCAGTAAGGATTTTGATAAATACCTAGGATTCCCAATGAGTAGTAAACCACCAAAACACAAGGATTACCTGCCTATAATTAAAAAAAATGAGGGCTAGACTTAACATTTGGAATACTAATTGGCTCAATATGGCAGGAAGGTGTACCCTCATAAAGTCCACTCTAAATACACTACCAAATCACCAAACGCAACTCTCAATACTCCCTTGTAGGACTCTTAAAGAGATAGACAAGATTCAAAAAAAAATTCTTTGGGGAACTACTTCTGGAAAAAAGAGATTGAACTTAATAGGGTGGAATGTGGTTACATTATCTAAAGATATGGGAGGGCTAGGTATTAGAAAAGCTAAATCAAAAAATTTGTCCCTACTGACAAGCCTTGTTTGGAGGCTTCTAAATGAACCTACTTCTATTTGGGCACGAATTATTACTAGTCTATATAGCCATACTAAATCCACTAAGGGAGTTTCACATACTTGGAAAAGCCTCCTAAAGGGATGGAATTATTGTCAACAAGGTATAAGATGGCCTATAAATAATCATACCAACATGTCCACATGGGATACCAACTGAATTCCTAAGTTTGGAAAATTAAGGAAAAATGTAGTAGGACCCCTAAATAATAAGGAGAGTGATTTGAAAATAAAAGACATCCAAAGAAAAATATGTGGGATCTAGCACATATTTCATTCGAAATTCTCAACAATGTCCTGAATAGTATTCACTCACTAACCACATCCACCGCGCATTCTAGAAAGATTATATGGAGTACAAATCCTAGTGGGATATTCACGACCTCCTCTTGCTACAAATTGATTGACACATATTATCATACAAGTAATGATTTTGCATGGATATGGGGAATGAAATGTCCTAGGAAAATCATGTTTTTCTTATGGAAGTGTTACGACTCAAGACTTCCTACAAGGGATTACCTAGGGAAAATTGGTATCAACATAGACACAAATTGCCCAACATGCAAAGATAGGAAATACTTCATATATTTGGGAATGTAAGGTGGCAAAAAATTTCTGGGAATCTATAGGGATAGTTTTAAACACCCCCATGCCACATGGGCACTGGGTTAATTTCCTCAGAATGAAAACACCCAAGATACCAAATAATTTCACCACTTGGGAGGACGTTTTGTTATCGCCACCAGCGGCCTTTTCAAACCTAAACGAGGTAAAAATACTAATCTTCAAGGAAATGCTAGACAGGAAATGTATCTTCAGCTTCCCAATGACACTTTACAAGTTCTCCTTGGACATCCGCCCTCCCCACGATCCCACAGTAGGCAAGAATGTAGTCATTCTGGTCCCTTCCTTGAGGAGGAACCCCAACAACGTCCCCCTCACAATGAGTCCCATGTATCAGCCCAGTAATATGATTGTTTGGAACGTTAGAGGAGCAAACAATGATAATTTTAGGAGGCATTTTCGTGAGCTAATGGACACTCACAAGCCTAACCTAGTTGCATTGCTTGAAACAAAAATGGAAACACACATTTCCATTCTGGAAGGCTATCATTTTAATGAAATGGTTGAAGTCCCTGCGGTGGGAAATTCTAGTGGCATGGTCCTCCTTTGGAACACTGAAGTGGTGAAGGTGTACAACTTCACAAAAACTGGCCAGTCTATCCATGCAATGATAGAGGTAAAGCCCAAAAAATTTTCTTACCTTTTTTCTACAATTTATGCTAGCAAAGATATAGCCATTAGAAATTATTATGGGATGATTTTAAATATATTTATGATAATTATAAGGGACCTTGGCTTGTCACTGACGATTTTAATGAACTCACTAACTCTTCGGATAAGTTTGGGGGTAGATCGATTAATCAAAAAAGGGCTAGAACACTTATAGACTGCCTGACTTATTGTAATCTAGTTGACCTAGGCTATAAAGGATGTAAATACACTTGATCCAACCATCGTAGGAAAAATAGGGGTCTCATTATAGAAAGATTAGATAGGGTTTACTAAAGCGGTAAAGCATTAAAGAAAAGAAAACAAAGATCCAAGTTAATTTCTTAGATGAAGAGAGATAAAGACGTTAAATAAAGGCAAACACACGCGTTTAGTAACCTTCACGGGGTGGGGAGGGTAGAATATGGATATGATGACCGGTGCAATAAGACCTCACGTAGCCCCTTTTAAGAGGAGCGATTACTGGGTATTGCATTAACATGACCATATTAATCACAAACCTAGGACCCCTTTTCCCTTGTTTGTTTTCATCTCCTCTTGTAAAACTATTCAAATCTTTTCATAAATCTCTGCCTTCCCTACTTATCTTCAGAGTTGTTTTTTAGCTTATTCGCAATGTTGTATATCTGAATCTTTGATTGCTTATTTGATTACTTGAAGTCACAATATAACATGGCCGAGAACCATACTAGTGGATCTTGAGGGGTGCCTAACACCTTCCCCTCGAGATAATTTCTAGCCCTTACCCAAACTCTGGTTTTCCAACCCAAAACCCTTTTTAGTGTCCTAATGCACTTAATCATTAGGTGGCGACTCTTCAATTCCAAAAACCCAAATCCCAAAAGGGAATAGAGTTGTCCTCCCAAATTTCGTAAACCCGATTTAACGAGAAAAAGGGGGCGTCAATAGCATGGCGACTCTGCTGGGGATTTCTTTAGGCTTTTACCATTTCATGTTATTTGTGACTTTATTGCTTCTTTACTTGAGAATCTACGCAAACTGGAGGATTTGATCAACGAGAACATTCAACCTGGGGAAGGTCCTTCTGGGACCAAGTAGTTAGGAGTCTCTCTTTTGCCTTAATGTAATAAGGCCAATGGCCATTAGTAATATTTTTTCTCTCCGCAATTTTTAGTGTTGTTTTGGGATTCGTCTTATTTTTATCAATAAAATGAGGCATTTAGCATTATAAGTTCTCCAAATCAACTTGTCGCTAGGCCTACCTTGGGCACAATGAGGCACCCAAAGTAGGACACGATTTATATTCTTGTACTATATGTTTAAATATTGCAACGTTTTCTCCTCATAATCCTTACTAACTTGTTACCTTTTGTTTTTGCTTTTGTTTTATGCCCCTCCCCAAAGGTTAGTCCGTTGCACTCTGGCATCATCATACTCTACGAGATCCAAGGTTCCTCCACCTCCTCCTCCTCCAAGTCCTATCAGGAACAAGAACAAAGGAAAAATGGAAGACTTGGGTAACATCAGGAAGGAGAATTCGGTTCAAAGGGTAGAGACTTCCCAGGGTTTCCAGGTTTCAAAGGAAAGTGCCTCCCAGCTTGAACAAAAGTTGTTGAAATTTCAGGAAGAACTAGACCAAGTTCGGAATTCGGCCAGTTTGTCATTCTCCCTCACTACCCCAGATGTCAACTTTCCCAACACTCAAAACCTCGCACCTCCGCAAAACGTCCTGAAACCACAAAATCAACCCGCTCCCCATCACCACTGCAACACATGCCACACTTCAAGTAACACCCCATTGCTCATCCCCGAACCACTAAACTCCACAAATGACCATTATTACCCTCATCACTACAACCCCATTTATGTGGAAACTATGCTGCATCCCACTCAACCCATTTCAAGCACACCTGAGTCTGATGACAAAGACTCTCTTATCAAGAACCTGGCCGCAGAACTCAAAAAACTTACTAGCCGAGTCCAGGGTGTTGAAGGAAACAAAGGTATCGAGGGGCTGAATTATGAGGACCTTTGCATCCAGCCCGATGTTGAACTTCCGGAGGGGTACAAACCTCCGAAGTTCAAAATGTTTGACGGCACAAAAGATCTGAGAGTCCATTTGAGCTCATACTGCGATAAGTTGGTCGGAGTCGGAAGAGATGAAAAGATCCGCATGATGCTCTTCATGAGAAGTCTAAAAGGAGATGCTCTATCTTGGTACATTAGCCAAGACCCTAAGAAGTGGACAAATTGGGTAGGTATGGCGTCCGATTTCATGGACAGGTTCAGATTCAATACCGAGAATGCGCCAGATGTATTCTACATCTAGAATTTGAAGAAGAAACCTACGGAGACACGCGAGTATGATACTCGTTAGAGATCTGAAGCTGCTAAGGTCAGGCCAGCCTTAGAGGAAGAACAGATGAACAGATTTTTCGTCCGAGCTCAGGACCCACAGTACTATGAGAGGTTGATGTGATCAAAGGCCAGAAATTTTCTGATATCATCAAACTAGGGGAGAGGATCAAAGAAGGAATTAAAAGTGGTATGTTCACTAAATTCGAGGCATTGCAGGCTACCAACAAGGCTCTACAGTCTGGTGGCGCATCCAAGAAAAGGGATGTGAGTACCGTAATGGTTGCACCGAGGAAAAAATCCCCAGTCAAATACCAAACCTACCCATTACCTCCACTCACATATCAACCTATCCCAAATCACCAAGCACCATCGCCTTCCTACCAAGCTCCACCACCTACTTACCAATCATCTCCACCTCCCGCATACCAACCTACATCACCCAAATACATCCAACCAACACACGCCTACCAAGCCTAAAATACCCAATAAGCTCACTATTAATCACCTCGCCAAAATTTCCCTATATTCCGACCAAACTTCGACCGTAGACCTCCTAAACAGTACACCACCATTGCCGAACCAATCGACCAGCTGTATGAAAGGCTTAAAGCTGCTGGTTATGTCACCCCTATCCCCGCCATAACTGCAGAAAATCCTCCCCAATGGGTCAACCCGAACAAAACCTGTGCATACCATTCCGGCATGAAGGGTCATACCATTTATGAGTGTCGCTCCCTGAAAGACAAGATTCAGGCCTTGATTGACAATAAGATCATTGTGGTAAAGGAGCCTTCTTCAAACGTCCGCAACAACCCTCTGCCTGACCACAAAGGGGGAGGCGTTCATATGATAGAGATAGAAGACGACTGGGACCCCAAAGGATTGATCGGATTGATCACTGAAGGTGACGAGCCAAAGAAACCGACAGTCACACTTAATCCGATTGTAGTCCAGATCCAGCCTTCTGAAGACGCTGAGGTGAACATGTCCATACCACTCGATCTTGAAACACCATCTTCCGTAAAGGCGCCAAGGCCGATTGAGGTTATGTTTGGATCCCCAATGGCACCTACACCATTTGATGTTGCTGTGTTACCTCCAAGAGTGAGGGTACCCATCCGGTGGCAATGTCAACCATAGCACCATTCCATACAAAGACCATCCCTTGGGACTACACAACCGAGGCAAGAAGGAAAGGGAAAACCAAATCTGGAGAAGCAATTGCAGCACAGGGTATGACCCAAACTGGCAGGGTTTATACTCCGGAACATTTGGCTGAATCAAGTAAGCAGGCCTTTGGACGACCTACCGAAGCTGGGCCTGATGACCTCTAGAGAAAGGTACAGGCAAAAGAGTACTCAGTCATTGATCAAATGAATAAAACACCGGCACAAATCTCCATCCTAGCTCTGCTGCAAAGCTCCGATGCACATAAAAATGCCTTGATGAAGATACTGAGTGAGGCATATGTACCCAGCAATATAACTGGAGGAGAAATGGCGAACATGGTGGGGCAAGTATTGGAAAGTCACAAAATCACTTTCCACGAAGATGAGTTGCCACCTGAAGGGTTGAGCCACAACAAGGCGTTGTACATCACTGTGCAATGCGAGGATTATTTCATCACCAAGATTTTGATTGACGGAGGGTCCAGCCTCAACATTTGTCTCTTGGTGACTCTCCGAACATTAGGGAAAAGCCTGCATGAGATCAAAGATGGGGCCATCAATTTCAAAGCTTTTGATGGATCCCAAAGGTCCACTATCGGGGAAATCAGCTTGTGTCTGCAAATGGGACCGACTTGGTTCGACGTTGATTTTCAAGTGATAGACATCCCAACATCTTACAACTTACTATTGGGACGACCTTGGATCCACGCTCTGGAGCTGTAGCATCGACCCTACATCAGGCATTGAAGTTTGAATGGAATCACCAAGAGGTAATTATTCATGGCGACGGTAGCAATCCCATATACAGCCGTCAGACCATTCCAGCAATTGGGGGAAAGAGAAAGATAGGTGGGGAAACCTACCATCATATTGAACGAGTCAACGTCGTGGACAAAGATAAATGGTGGGATAAAAGGATTGAAAGTATAATGAGTTGGAGTGGATATGAACCTGGCAAGGGACTTGGCAGGAACCTCTAGGGAATCACCGAAACTATCAAGCTGAAGAAGCATGGTACCACTTTTGGTTTGGGATACGAGTACACCTGGAAGGAATTCAAAGAATGGTCGCCACCCTGGCGCCGGTCCTTACTATCCATTGGAGCACCCGATACCCCGTCTAGAGCAGACTTTCCAACCGACCAAAGTCATTTATGGGTCAGAAGAGGAGGAAGCATTAGCAGCAATGAGGAACCTGTTCCTGGAGGATGATAATATGGACTGTTGCATCGTTTTCGAGGAGGAGGGGGAGGAAGGACCTTCCATACAAGCCGTGAGCCGAGGAGCCCGCCTCAATAATTGGTCCATCAGAACCACGAGGGCCCGGAAAGCTTCGGGGTAGCAAGGCTAAACAAAACACCATGCATTACCTTTTACCTTTTTGCTAGTTGATTTCCTTTCCACATTTTTAATTTCGAAAATAAAAGCTCCAGTGTTCAAAACAATTATGAAATTTATCAAAAGCATTTCAGTTTCTTATGAATCTCGCTCTTATTATTTTTCTCTATCATCTACTTTATTTTACACAGCATTACTATTACTTATCTTGATGAACCGACGATTGTGACTTGCAACGAGACAACGCAACAAACGGATATAGACTCAGAAGAGGATGATATACCATTAGAGGTTGTTAAAGAAGTTGAGAACTTTGAGAAAAGGCCTAAGTCTAACTTGGACGAAACTGAGGTTATCAACCTGGGGGATACAGAGAATGTCAAGGAAACATGCATCAGTGTTCAACTATCACCATCGGAAAAGGAAGGGTACACAGAGTTTCTAAGGGAATATGAGGACATGTTTTCCTGGTCGTATGACGATATGACTTGTCTCAGCACATGAATTGTAGCTCACAAACTGCCAACGGATCCAACATGTCCGCCGGTAAAACAGAAGCTCAGGAAGTTCAAGCCTGACATGAGTTTGAAAATCAAGGAAGAAGTCACCAAGCAAGTCAAAGCCAAGGTCCTCAGGGTAGTAGAGTATCAAACATGGTTAGCCAATATTGTGCCAGTGCCGAAAAAGAACGGGAAGGTCAGGGTCTGCGTCGACTACCGGGACCTCAACCGGGCCAGTCCGAAAGACGACTTCCCCATGCCAAACATACACATTTTGATCGACAACTGCGCCAAGCACGAGCTGCAGTCATTTGTCGATTGTTTTGCTGGGTATCATCAGATATGGATGGATGAGGAACATGCTGAGAAAATGGCTTTTATCACGCCGTGGGGGATGTATTGTTACAAGCTGATGTCGTTTGGGTAAAAGAATGCTGGGGCCACCTACATGAGGGCCATGACTACTATTTTCCATGACATGATACACAAAGAGATCGAGGTGTATGTAGACGGCGTCATCATCAAATCCAAGAGAGCCACCGACCACATGGAAGATCTGAGGAAATTCTTCAATAGACCGAGAAGGTAAAACTGAAACTGAATCCCGCCAAGTACGCATTCGGGGTTCCTGCTAGAAAGTTGCTTGGGTTCATCGAAAGTCGCCGAGGAATAGAGCTGGATCCATCAAAGGTTATGTCCATTCAAGAATTGCCACCGCCAAAGAATAAGAAAGAAGTCATGAGTTTCTTGGGGAGACTCAACTACATTAGCTGGTTCATAGCTCAATCCACTATCATTTGTGAGCCCATCTTTAAGATATTGAAGAAAGATGCGGCTACTAAATGGACCGATGATTGTCAGAAAGCCTTCGACAGAATCAAGGAATACCTATCAACGCCGCCAGTCCTGGTCCCGCCCAAACCAGGCAGACCGCTATTGCTCTACCTTGCAGTATTAGACGGAGCATTCGGGTGTGTTCTGGGGCAGCACGACAAAACAGGGAGAAAGGATCAAGCCATCTATTACCTCAGCAAGAAGTTCACCCCGTACGAGGCCCGGTATTCTCTATTAGAACGTACCTGTTGTGCTCTAACTTGGGTAGCTCAAAAGTTGAGGCATTATTTCTGTGCCTATACCACTTACCCCACATCAAGAATGGATCCGCTGAAATATATCTTTCAGAAGCCCATGCCCACTGGCAAACTAGCCAAGTGGCAAATCCTGTTGAGTGAATTCGACATTGTTTACGTAACTCAGAAGGCAATCAAAGGACAGGCACTGGCAGATCATCTTGCCGAAAATCCCGTGGACGGAGAATACGAGCCTCTAAAGACGTATTTTCCTGATGAAGAGGTATCTTTCATAGGAGGAGATATTGCATAATCCTATTATAGCTGGAGGATGGTATTCGACAGAGCAGCAAATTTCAAGAGAGTAGGCATAGGAGCAGTCCTAGTATCAGAAACCGGCCAGTATTATCCGGTATCTGCCAAACTCAGATTCTCGTGCACCAACAGCATGGCCAAATACGAAGCCTGCATCTTAAGGCTCAAGCTGGCCATTGATATGAACATTCAGGAGTTGCTAGTAATCGGGGACTCATACCTGCTTATACATCAGGTTCGAGAAGAATGGACAACCAAGAACTCCAAGATACTCCCTTATCTGCATCATGTACAGGAGTTGAGGAAGAGATTTACAAAGACAGAATTCCAGCATGTACCCAGAGTCCAGAATGAGTTCGCCGATGCATTGGCCACCTTATCATCCATGATTCAGCATCCAGATAAGAACTTCATCCATCCTATCCCGGTGAAAATTCATGATCAGCCAGCTTATTGTGCTCATGTCGAGGAAGAAGCAGATGGAAAACCCTGGTTCCATGATATCAAGAGGTATTTGACAACGGGAGAATATCCAGAACTTGCGAACGCTACTCAGAAGCGCACACTGCCAAGGTTATCTAATCATTTCTTTCATAGCGGAGGAATCCTGTATAGGAGAACTCCCGACTTGGGATTGCTAAGGTGTGTCAAAGCAAAGGAAGCATCCAGGTTATTAGAAGAAGTTCATGCAGGGACCTGTTGTCCACATATGAATGGTTTTGTCTTAGCAAAGAAAATACTCTGAGCGGGATATTTTTGGATGACTATGGAAACGGACTGCATCCAGTATGTCCGAAAATGCCATCGCTGTTAGATACACGCAGACATGATAAAAGTGCCTCCAAACGAGCTTACTACAACAAGCTCGCCATGGCCGTTCACCGCTTGGGGAATGGATGTTATCGGACCTATCGAGCCTGCCGCATCGAACGGGCACAGGTTCATTCTAGTGGCCATTGATTATTTCACCAAATGGGTTGAAGCAGCGTCATATAAAGCAGTAACCAAGAAGGTTGTGGCAGACTTTGTCCGCGACCATATCATTTGCCGGTTCGGCATCCCAGAGTCGATCATTATTGATTATGGTTCCAATCTCAACAGTGACTTTATGAAAGCCATGTGTGAAACATTCAAAATCAAACACAAGAATTCTACAGCCTACAAACCTCAGATGAATGGAGCCGTAGAAGCGGCCAACAAGAACATCAAGAAGATAATAAGGAAGATGATAGAGAAACACAAGCAATGGCACGAAAAGCTGTCATTCGCTTTATTGGGGTACCGTACCACAGTCCGCACATCAATCAGGGCAACTCCCTACATGCTGGTGTATGGTACAGAGGCAGTCATTCCCGTTGAAGTAGAGATTCCCTCCCTAAGGATCATACAAGAAGCGGAACTTGACGACGCGGTATGGGTAAAAGGCCGCTATGAGCAACTAGCTCTAATTGATGGGAAGAGAACGAATGCAGTTTGCCATGGTCAATTGTATCAGAACAGAATGTCCAGAGCTTTCAACAGAAGAGTCAAGCAAAGACAATTTACACCAGGACAGCTGGTATTGAAGAAAATCTTTCCGGACCAGGATGAAGCCAAAGGAAAATTCTCTCCCAACTGGCAGAGTCCATACATGGTTCACCGGGTTCTAAACGGAGGAGCCCTCATACTTGCAGAAATGGACGGAGAAGTTTGGCCAAAGCCAATCAATTCAGATGCAGTCAAACAATACTATGTGTAGCACTTATGATTCCCTTTATGATGTAATTTGAACTACGTCTGACCTGATTCCCGTTTAAGAGGGGATATGTAGGCAGCCTTATGGGTTCGGTGACAATTCAATAAAATCTTCATTACCCCTGCAATTGGAAACTGAGGCAGAATTTTGAGGAGGACCCTCAAAATTCCGAAGTTGATTCTCAATCCTTAATCGCACGCAGCCGTCAGAAGCATCAGACCGGTAAACTGGGGCAGCATTTTGAGGACCCTCAAAATTCTGGAGCAAAAGAGGTCACAATGTTTTGAACCGCGTCGCAGTCGTTGGTTCATCTAAAAGAAAATCATTTTTTTTATTACGTAGTTACATCACTTTCTTTAATAAATCATGCATGGCTATTATCAAAATTGCTTTGTTAGCGACGCTACCCCCAATGAAAGCAAGAGCCGAATAGGACAAGCGAAGCCCACGGGGAACGAACTAACCTTTCCCCTTTACAAAACTCACAATTTTTCTTTGAATGCAGGGACCCCAAGACATAAAATCATCAGCATACGATTTCATACTCATACTTTTTCAGGAATACAACTCTCAGAATCACCGCTTACTTACAGGTGTTGTCCGCACATGATATCCCCAGCAGTCACAACGACGCAATCAACTATCAGCTATCGTCTATCAGCTAAGAGCTTTCGTTACTACTCCTCTTTATCTGCATTTTCTCTGCATTGCATAAAGCTACCATTCTGCCTTCCGAGACTAAGCATTGTCTCCGTCTGCATTTTGCATTGCATAAGGCTACCATTCTGCCTTCCGAGGTTAAGCTCTACCTCCATCTGCATTTTCCTCACTTTGCATAAGACTACCATTCTGCCTTCCGAGGTTAAGCTCTACCTCCATCTGCATTTCTCATAAGGCTACCATTCTGCCTTCCAAGGTTAAGCTCTACCTCCATCTGCATTTCTCTGCATTGCATAAGGCTACCATTCTGCCTTTCGAGACTAAGCATTGTCTCCATCTGCATTTTTGCACTGCATAAGGCTACCATTCTGCCTTCCGAGACTAAGCATTGTCTCCATCTGCATTTTGCATTGCACAAGGCTACCATTCTGGCTTCCGAGACTAAGCATTGTCTCCATCTGCATTCTTCTACATTGCATAAGGCTATCATTCTGCCTTTCGAGGTTAAGCTCTACCTCCATCTGCATGGCTGAAAGATCGCCAACTGTTATTTAAATCTTGCATGGCTGATAATCGCCGACTTTATTAAATCTTGCATGGCAAAAAGATCGCCAACTTTATTAAACTCGCATCGGCTGAAATATCGCCATTTATATTTACACTTTACATCGGCTGAAAAATCGCCATTTATATTTGCACTTTACATCGGCTGAAATTCGCCATTTGTATTTATATTTTTGCACGGCTGAAATATCGCCACTTCATTTAAGTCTTGCATCGGCTGAAAGAACGCCAAATCCTGCATTTCATGGGTTGAAAGATCGCCAAATTGTCCAAAGGCGTCATTGTTCAGAGGCACCATTTTCATAGCCCGAGAACGCCGTGCCATGGCCTGAAGACCCCTACTTTATCTTTTGTATATCATTATTCAAAGGCATCATGGCTCGGAGGCATCATTCTCATAGCTCGAGAACATCATTCCATAGCCTGCAAATCCTTATTATACACTTCATGACCCAGGACGTCATGGTCTGAGGACGTCATCCTAACCGTCTGAAGACAAGCATTTCATGGTCCAATGAGAACTTGCATCACATTTAAATTTGCGCACAATATATGTTGGTATTGCTCCTTTGCAGGAACACTGGCTATCAACGGCCGTCTCAGCAGGAGCGATCCCGCTCCAGTTCCCGCAGCCTACTAAACTCCGACCGTCTTTCCCAACCTAAACAACGCGTCCGTCTTTCGAAAAACCCCATCGGCATATTCCGCCGATGGGTCCCGAACTACATATGGCCTGGTTCCTGTAAGACCAGGGATATGTAGGCAGCTCAGGAGCCAGAGCTCGGTCAAATCTCTTCAAATCATTTCTTTCCGTCAAAATTGGCCATCATATCTTTACCCGACAACTCTTTCATCCTTCTCGGGTAAAACGGGGCAGCTGTTGATACCCAATTTTTCCTTACATATTTTTTATACACTCAAAATATTCTCAAAATAGCATGTGCATGCATATATATGCATGCCCAAGACTTTTGGTATTTTTTCCCTTGTTTTTAAAGATTTTAAAATTAATTTATTATCTATTTTAATAGTACAAAATTCAATAATTATTCCCAGACTAGCATTTTGGTGAATAATTTATTTTTTATTCTCATATTTACACCACGATATAATTAAGGTAATTTTTTGCATATTTTTTACAAATTTGTTTGGTATTTTTAAGTTAAATTGCATATAATTGCAATTACAGCCTATTTTACGATTAACATCATTTTACGATTATAAAATAATTTTTAGTATTTTAAATTAATATTTATACGTTATTAATTAGTTCAGTGTCTTTAGTTTGTTTTTAAAATCATTTTACTATTTTATGTAAAATAAAAGGGAAAATAGGCTATTTAACAAACAGCCCTTTATTATTTCAATTTTAGTCAATTTGGCCACACCCCTATCAGATTTAATTGACACAATACCCAATTAAACTCGCCCCAGCCCAATCCCTAATATAACCCGGCCCAACCTCGATTTAATCTGAGCTGTTGATCAAATAAGATCAACGGCCCAGATCTATTTCCCTTAATTAAATCTAATTACCCCCCGACCCCTCATTCTTCGAGACAGCCTCTCTCTCTCTCTACTTCGTCTCTTCCTCTCCCCCTTCTCTCTAGAACCTTCTGGTTCTTCTTTTCTAATGGCCTCCACCATCTCTCCGGCCACCTCCAGCCTCACCTCTTTCGACCACCAGTCGCCATGAAACCCTAGCTCGTCGATTCTCTGTATCCTTGAGACCCCAGAAGCCTCCACCATACGAGATGGTCACTGAAGCTTTGCTTGGTTTGTTTCCGGCCTTTCTCTGGCATGTTTTGACTCGATGGTGTTCTAATCACCATTATTACTGAGTTTCGCAGCCAGGTTTTCCTTACTTCTCACTGGTTTCTTATGAAACCCTAATTTCTACCCAGACCTCTTAAACCTCTGTATTTTTTACGATTTGTGACTCATTCTTTCATATTTGAAACCTTTCTTTACTCGATCTTTACAAATAATCGGTTTTAAGCATCTTTGTCCCCTATTTGAAACTAGGGTTTCTTGGAGTTCTTTTACGCATGTTTCGACCGATTTATTTATGATTAAACCTTTTCTTTGTTTATTCTGACCAATTTTATGCTCCTACTGTTTTTTTTAGCTTGACTCTGCTAAAAAACCCTAATTTCTAAAGATTTTTTTTCTTCGTTTTGGTTATGTGTGTTAGCATAATGTCTTTACTCTTATTCTATGTGCTAGCATGTTTCTTTGCTTTGATTATGTGTGTTAGCCTGATTTTCTTTGCCTTGTCTCTATGTGTTAGCATGTTTCTTCGCTTTGATTATGTGTGTTATCCTGACCTCCTTTTGCTTTGGTTCTGTCTGCTAGCCTATTTACCTGATTCTTGTTAATGTCTCGTGGTCACCATGCTTCGAATATGTCATGCTGAATCTTAGCCTATTTTCACCATCTCTGAATGATTGTGTTTGTTCATCTCTTGTTCCCTTCTGTCTATATGGCTAATTTTGTTTGCTACTCTTGTTCATTCGCCTCTATTTATCTGTTGAGAATACCGAATCATGACTTCACATGATTGATTCTGATTTTCCTTGATTGTTGGTAATTGAAAGACTTTCTTTCTGTCACGACTCAATTCCCAAACCCGATCGTGATGGCGCCTCTCGTGAAGACGAGGCCAGCCAGACCAACACATGACACCTCTTTTAAGCAGTAAATTATCATTAAGCAATTATGAAGCATGATTAAATAACAATAATATGCGGAAACCAAGATAACATTAGTGGAACCATCCCGCCACAGCCCAAATCGGGGTGTCACAAATCACGAGCATCTAATAGAGGGAAATTATAACTACAAAGCTAGAAATGTACAAAATAGGAATCTATAAATAAAAGGAAGAAATGCGGTGCCGCGAACACTGGCGGCCACCTCGCTCGACTTCGATAGCATAGTCTCTAATCAGCACAAAACCTGCTACCGGATGAGCAAATACCTGCATCTGCACGCGAGGTGCAGGGAGTAAAGTGAGTACTCCAACTCAGTGAGTAATAAAAGTAACTAATAACTGAGCAGCAAGAAATCACGTAAAGCAACCAACATGCTGTATAGAAGCCGGGTAAAATTTTCTGAGAAAACAGTGAAATCTTTAGAAATACCTTGGCTCGGTTCAAATCTCTTTTGAAAATGATCTTGTCAATAGTTGCGAAAATGATTTCAACACAGTTAGTGCTGATAAGCATAGAAAATCCGCTCCTCGGGCACAAATACCATAGTATAACAGGTAAAAAGGCAAATAAGTATGCAAACTGAGCATATAAAAGTTCGCCCCTCGGGCAACATCTCAAAGCAGTACCAGCCCCTCGGGCTCACTCTCAGAAACATTCTCAGAACAGTATCATATAGTAACCGCTGCGGCGTGCAGCCCAATCCACATCTCGCTGTGGCGTGCAACCCGCTCCATTTATTTATCGTCGACGGCGCTCACTAGGGGTGTGCAGACTCCGGGAGGGGCCCCTTACTGCCCAAGCGCAATATCAAGCCACCTCGTGGCATATAAAACAAGGCCTGAAAGCCTTCTCACATCACACTCGAGGCCTGAAAGCCCCCTCACATAACACTCGAGGCCTGAAAGGCTCCTCACAATACACTCGAGGCCTGAAAGCCTCCTCACATCACTCAACATATCCTCACATGTGGCCCTCGGCCTCACTCAGTCCAGAAAACATCATAAGCCCCTCGGGCATCAATAAAAATAGTAGTGCTCAGCCCAAATAACAGTGGAAAATATCATTTAAGCCTCAAAGTTCAATTAAAACGGCTGAGTTTGTAAATCAGTATAATCAACAGGGCTGAGTTCAAGTAGTATGTCAAATAGTGAGGAAACAGTGATAAAATGCCCGAAGGGTTCAAATAATTGGCACGAAGCACAAATATGGCAATCAGCCCAAATCATGATAATATCAAATAAGTCTCAGTCAAATACGCGGTAAAATCAACAATCGGAACGGGCCAAGTCACAATCCCCAACGGTGCTCTACCCCACGCTCGCTATCCGACGTGTAAGTCACCTCAATATAGCACTACGGTGTGCAAATCCGGGGTTTCAAACCCTCAGGATATCACTTACAATCATTACTCACCTTGAACCGCTGAAATCTCTAGCTCGCGACGCCTTTGCCCATCAAATCGGCCTTCACGCGTGCTAATCTATCAAAAATCAGAGCGAATACATCACAATAGGCAAAGGGAACATAACCCAATCGAAAAGAATTGAAAAACAGCAAAAATCTCGAAATTAGCAAAACCCGAGCCCTGGTCCCACTTCTCGAAAAATCAGAAAATTAACATCACCGGATTCCTTATCTCGCCACGAGTTCATACATACCAAGAACTCTCAAATCCGAGCTCAAATGTCCCATTAAATCCCAATTTGAAATATCAAAAACTCAAGCCCTAGTTCATCAATTTTAGGCTCCATTTCCATAAATTTTTAGGTTAATTTCACATAGTAATCATGTTTTTAACTCATAAAACTTACCTCCAGTCAATCCCAGTCGAAATCACCTTCAATTCCCGTCCAATATCTCTTAAGGTTGTTCAAAAATAGTGGAAAATATCCCAAGCTCGCGGATGAAATGTTATTTTAAACCCTTCTGCCCAGGCCTTTTTCCGCTTCTGCGACCCAGATACCGCATATGCGGTTACCGCTTATGCCGCAATTCCTCCGCTTCTGCGGATTCTTCAAAATTCCTCAGGACCGCTTCTGCTGTTAATTTCTGCTCCTGCGGTCACCGCATCTGCGGGAATACGTCCGCTTCTTCGAGATTCCTCCAATTGGTCAAGTCCGCACCTGAGACCCCCTTCTCCGCATCTGCGGAACCGCATCTGCGGGCCCTTTTCTGCAGATGCGGAAATACCAGATACTAGCAACATCAAAATCTCACAAGTCCAAAATTCATCCCGATAGCCATCAAAAATCACCCCGAGGCCCCCGGTACCTTAACCAAAAGTGACAACCCATCCTAAAACATATTTCAAACGCGCTCCAATCATCAAAACACCACTATTAACACTAAAACCATCAAATTACGTCAAATCCAAGCCTAAGTTCCTCAAATTCTTCCGAAACTCGCATTCAATCAAAAACCCAACCAAACCACCTCCGATTCACCTGAAATTATGCACACACATCCCAAATCACCTAACGAAGCTACTGCAACTCTCGGAATTCCATTCCGACCCTCGGATCAAAATCTCACCTATCAACTGGAATTCGCCAAAATACTAACTTCGCCAATTCAAGCCTAATTCTACACTGGACCTCCAAAGTCAATTCCGATCACACTCCTAAGTCACAAATCATCCCCCGAAGCTAACCTAGTCACCGGAAATCACATCCGAGCCCTATAACTCATAAGTCAACCCCCGGTTGACTTTTCCAAACCAAGCCTTCCTTAAAGAGACTAAGTGTCTCATTTCCTACCAAAACCAATCCAAATCAACTCTAACACACCAATTACTGATAATGAAACATGAAGAAGCATAAAATGGGGGAAACGGGGCGGTACTCATGAGACGACGGGTCGGGTCGTCACATCCTCCCCAACTTAAACAAACGCTCGTCCTCGAGCGTACCCAGAGTTGTCCTAGAAGCCAACCAATAGTTGAATGACCTTACCAAGCATATACCCGGGGGTGATCCCATGTCACCCTATCTCGCATAGGTCCGATAACACAACATAGCTGAAATTTCACAGTCCATCTAGTCCATAAACCATAGAACCACATTGCACTTTCCAAAATCACACAAAAAATCAGAACCTCACATCTATACTCAGAATAAGCCCGAACAAGCTGTAATAACCCATACCTGCAACCTCAGGTGCAATCGTATGATATTTTACATAACCCAAACACTCGAAGCGATAACTTCCATTCACTACAGTTGCCCACAACACCCGAATACCGGTAGAAAATCTCTTATCAACTAAGGTCTTATTCCAGCACTTTCATATACTGCCAACGATAAATGCAACACGCAATAAACCGTAACCACTTCTCAGATCAACCATTCGTGAAGCCACTTCCCTTTTGACTAACACCACCGCAGATTCCGAGCCGAACCTTGATATTATCCTTCCTACAAGCTGAAATCAAATCCGTTCGTATTCATTAGTGACCCCAACGATCACCTCAAATCCAACACACCACTCTGGTGATATGACACCTCAATACAGGCCTAAGCCACAACTTGCATAATACGCGCACCAATAAGAAACGGTCTGAACATACTCAAATCATGAAAAATAACTCAAACGAAAGAGCTGTACCTCAAGCTCATCAGTACCATCACAACACAAGGCTGAGACTCCGCCTCACATCATAGAAATAGAACACCTGAATCTACCCCGAAAGGTCATATCTCCACGTAGCCTCGCTACAATGCGCGATCTCAACCAAACACTGCTACACATGAAACACCTCAAGTCACTATGCCCAATATCGACAGCCACGCACAATTTGATGTCTGAAACCAAAGCAATTCATTACACCCACGGTGAAACAAATAGCATACGACACGCAACCCGATAGTCATAACCAATACTCCATTTATCGAGCAACACCAAATTACTCTTCCCGCTCGACTTTCACTATGAATCCCCAATAGAACCGCACCACATGTGCCCATAACCAACAAATCATAACGTCTCACAATACCGAAAAGCAACTCATAGCTCTCCTCAGATTACTAACTAGCTCAATATCGATCGAATCAACCTATCCCTCAACAATACAATTCGGGGCCAACCAAGCCAGCTCAATCTAAACACGTACCCACATCGGCCTACTAACGAACTCATTACTAAGAAAAACCTGAAGCTGCTCCTTCCGCTGCTACAACTCCTGCCGGAGCTGTACAACACGGTGCCCGGCACCAAATCAATACCGAAATCCACAACCTCGCCTGGCGACATGTCTAGCCACCAGAAATACATCCGAAAAGTCCCTCAACTCCGGAACTGAATCAATGGTAGAAACCTCTGCACTGACATCCATCACGAAGGCCCAATTACGAAAAGCAATCCTTCCCAGCCTCCGCTGGGTCCTTGGAATATAACCCCTCTACTAGAACATAATCCGACGCACCTCGCCACTCAACCCGTGGCATTTTCCGGCATAGCCCATAGCGCAATAGTCTAGAAAAACCCAATAGTTAGACAGTCAGTCTACACCCCCAACATCATATCCATAATCTAACATACCAAGCAAAGAAAGATCCACTCGGGCCTCCAAATCCCAATAGCCGCTAAACGGTGCCGATGCACACGATCCACAACCAGTACACAGTCTGTACCTGAGAACTCCCAGTTTCCAACTCCATATAGCACACGACTCACTATAACTGATCCCGAATTCTGCCGTATGAATACATATCACACCTCAAGTACCCAATCATTCCACGAAAGATATTCTAAAATTCCCCTGTGCCATCAAACAAACTCAGATATCAGCAGTCGATCTAACAAGAAAGCGCCGCAACACTACCGAAGTATCATCAGTTTAATCACATTACCTTTTCCTGAGATGTATACTCTTGTCAAATCACTTCCAATTAGCAGTACCATTTCCTTGATTACCTGAGGCTACCCGTGGCCTTGGAGTTTTATGAACTTTCTTTCAGAACTGAACTGAAACCTCGCACACGCCAGTCTCGGTCCTCTACAACATACCGCATATACCATACCATCCAAGGGTAACGTGAGAACTTTTATCTCCCTTCCGCGCCGCAGACATCGATGCACTCAACTAGTCAAGAACTTCCATTGATCCCATCTAGAAGAAAAATCATTACACACTCCATGCTCCGCATGTCCATAGAAATATACATCTCCAAACCACGATGAAACCTAACAAGAATTCTCTCCCAATTCCATTTGCACAAGCTAAACTGTAAGGACTGAATCCTTCTAACTAGACCAAGCTAAACAAGCTGTCAGAACTCAAGGACTTTGCTGCAAAATACTTGCACAAACTCATTGCCTTGAACACACGCGAAGAATTAATCACATCCTTACCATACCGATTCGGTCTTCTATCAAGATACTCCACCCATCTAAATTTCCTTCTGTTCCATCCTCAACTTGATATTTCCCCTTGCTGTAGCACCACAATGCCTCACCCAGGCTTACCACACGAGACCCAAGCATGAACCACATTGTCTGAAACCCATAAGCCGTTGAATACTCTCCCTCGAATATTCCCAAAAACACCACATTCCGCAGCACTTTATTCTGAAAAACTTCCTGATACTGATGCATAAAATCCCATAATTAACATAAAAGTACCGCAAATTTGAACCTCTTCCGATGAAAGCACAATTCCTAACCACACATGCAACTTTAAGATATCCGATTGTTCCCTGTAGACTCTTCAACACATTAGAACCATTTTCGAAAGTCATTCTCTCTTATTCAAACTGCAAATCACCTGACCTGACGGGTAGGACCACTCGTGCCTCATTGGCACTCCGATACCGTAAAATGATACCTTCATCCCAATACAACCAAGCAACTTCCTGCTCTATACGCCGAGCATCCTTTGCCAATAACACTCTAGACATTCCGTCACAGTTTTGCTTCACTCGAGCCATCCTCGGCTCAATTTTCGCGACCAGAACTGATTCGCCAGCATGCCTCAAACCGGAACCAACATAGCACATAACGGTGCAATCAACTAATCAACAGCAACCTCCCCAACTTGGCTCGAAGCCATATATCAGGACACACTCAATAACCCATAACACCTTTACTCTAATGATGCCACAATACCATAGTGAGATTAAACTCAAATCATTTACAAGTTTGTGAAAACACGGATCATCTAGTACTGTAATCCTCTGCAAATCTCGCATTCATCCCCACAGCAGTTGAGTCCACTCTCTTAAGCGACCCGGATTTTCAAATTTCAACACGTACTTTTCAATTACACATGAGATCTTCTAACATACACCTAGGGATCATATCACTTAAGAACACTCCGCAGGAGATAACCCACTTGCTTCGCCTCAATTTAACATTTCTGCATACCTTCCACCGTCACACACATTACACAGTCATTTAGTTTTCCTAGTCTGAACTCATACCGCCACATGGAATGCTCTTCACTCCCCAACTAAGAGACACAAAACGATCTTTCACGGGCACATATTTCGGGCTACACATCAAATCACAATAGGAAACGAACACTTAACAGTTCATCTATTATCTAGCAGACTTCTTCGTCACTACCAAGTCATATAGATACATCTCGCAGCAGTAACATACTCATCACACGGACATCCAACCGCCATTCCGGCTAATAGGGACAATACCGAACATATAAGTTCAAAACACTTGCTCACACATAATCAGCACCTCGGTGCTCCAGCCATAGGCAAAGATCCGGCCTCAAGTCCTCCAGACTGGCCCAACATAAACTCACGGAGATTACATCTCGCCCCTTGATCGGGGAATCACAAGCCATCAAGGCACATCTGATACTAAGCGCTCATGCGTGCATACAAACGCGTGGAAGGAATTTCAAGAGTTTCTCTTCAAGCTGAATCAAGGACGCACGATAAGAATTAAAAAATGTGAAGTTTTCCTAAAGGTTCTGCAGCCTCTCGAGGATAAATACAGACGTCTCCGTAACGATCCGCGAGACTCTACTAAACCTGCTAATGACTCGTGAGACCTAGTAACCTAGTCTCTGATACCAACTTGTCACGACCCAATTCCCAAACCCGGTCGTGATGGCGCCTCTCGTGAAGACAAGGCCAGCCAGACCAACACATGACACCTCTTTTAAGCAGTAAATCATCATTAAGCAATTATGAAGCATGATTAAATAACAATAACATGCGAAAACCAAGATAACAATAGTGGAACCATCCCGACACAGCCCAAACCGGGGTGTCACAAGTCACGAGCATCTAATAGAGGGAAATTATAACTACAAAGCTGGAAATGTACAAAACAGGAATTTATAAATAAAAGGAAGAAATGCGGTACGGTGAACGCTGGCGGCCACCTCGCTCGACTTTGATAGCATAGTCTCTAATCAGCAAAAAACCCGCTACCGGATGAGCAAATACCTACATCTGCACGCGAGGTGCAGGGAGTAAAGTGTGTACTCCAACTCAGTGAGTAATAAAAGTAACTAATAACTGAGCAGCAAGAAATCACGTAAAGCAA
Organism: Nicotiana attenuata; assembly: GCF_001879085.1. NCBI lineage: Eukaryota > Viridiplantae > Streptophyta > Magnoliopsida > Solanales > Solanaceae > Nicotiana > Nicotiana attenuata. The sequence goes on along the minus strand of NW_017670409.1, from coordinate 133,839 downwards.
CCAACATGCTGCATAGAAGTCGGGTAAAATTTTCTGAGAAAATAGTGAAATCTGTGAAATCTTTAGAAATACCTTGGCTCAGTTCAAATCTCTTTTGAAAATGATCTTTTCAATAGTTGCGAAAACGATTTCAAAATAGTTAGTGCTGATAAGCACAGAAAATCCGCCCCTCGGGCACAAATACCACAGTATAACAGGTAAAAAGGCAAATAAGTATGCAAAATGAGCATATAAAAGTTCGCCAATCGGGCAACATCTCAAAGCAGTACCAGCCCCTCGGGCTCAGTCTCAGAAACACTCTCAGAACAGTATCATATAGTAACCGCTGCGGCATGCAGCCCGATCCACATCTCGCTGCGGCGTGCAGCCCGCTCCATTTATTTATCGTCGACGGTGCTCACTGGGGGTGTGCAGACTCCGGGAGGGGCCCCTTACGGCCCAAGCGCAATATCAAGCCACCTCGTGGCATATAAAACAAGTCCTGAAAGCCTTCTCACATCACACTCGAGGCCTGAAAGCCTCCTCACATAACACTCGAGGCCTGAAAGCCTCCTCACATCACTCAACATATCCTCACATGTGGCCCTCAGCCTCACTTAGTCCAGAAAACATCATAAGCCCCTCGGGCATCAATAAAAATAGTAGTTCTCAGCCCAAATAACAGTGGAAAATATCATTTAAGCCTCAAAGTTCAATTAAAACGGCTGAGTTTGTAAATCAGTATAATCAACAGGGCTGAGTTCAAGTAGTATGTCAAATAGTGAGGAAACAGTGATAAAATCCCCGAAGGGTTCAAATAATTGGCATGAAGCCCAATTATGGCAATCAGCCCAAATCATGATAATATCAAATAAGTTTCAGTCAAATACGCGGTAAAATCAACAATCGGGACGGACCAAGTCACAATTCCCAACGGTGCTCTACCCCACGCTCGCTATCCGGCATGTAAGGCACCTCAATATAGCACTACGGTGTGCAAATCCGAGGTTTCAAACCCTCAAGATATCATTTACAATCATTACTCACCTCGAACCGGTGAAATCTCTAGCTCGCGCCGCCTTTGCCCATCAAATCGGCCTTCACGCGCGTCGAATCTATCCAAAATCAGAGCGAATACATCACAATAGGCTAAGGGAACATAACCCAATCGAAAAGAATCGAAAAACAACAAAAATCTCGAAATTAGCAAAAACCCGAGCCCCGAGCCCACTTCCCGAAAAATTAGAAAATTAACATCACCGGATTCCTTATCTCGCCACGAGCTCATACATACCAAGAACTCTTAAAATCCGAGCTCAAATGACCCATTATATCCCAATTTGAAATATCAAAAACTCAAGCCCTAGTTCATCAATTTTAGACTCCATTTCCATAAATTTCTAGGTTAATTTCACATAATAATCATGTTTTTAACTCATAAAACTTACCTCCAGTCAATCCCAGTCGAAATCACCTTCAATCCTCGTCCAATAGCTCTTAAGGTTGTTCAAAAATGGTGGAAAATATCCCAAGCTCGCGGATGAAATGTTATTTTAAACCCTTCTGCCCAGGCCTTTTTTCGCTTCTGCGACCCAGATACCGCATATGCGGTTACCGCTTATGTGGCAATTCCTCCGCTTCTGCGCATTCTTCAAAATTCCTCAGGACCGCTTCTGCGGTCACCGCATCTGCGGGAATACGTCCGCTTCTGCGAGATTCCTCCAATTGGTCAAGTCCGCACCTGCGACCCCCTTCTCCGCATCTGCGGAACCGCATCTGCGGCCCCTTTTCCGCTGATGCGGAAATACCAGATACCAGCAACACCAAAATCTCACAAGTCCAAAATTCATCCCGATGGCCATCAAAAATCACCCCGAGGCCCTTGGGACCTCAACCAAAAGTGCCAACCCATCCTAAACATATTTCAATCTTGCTCCAATCATCAAAACACCACGATTAACACTAATACCATCAAATTACATCAAATCCAAGCCTAAGTTTCTCAAATTCTTCCGAAACTCGCATTCGATCAAAAACCCAACCAAACCACCTCCGATTCACCTGACATTTTGCACACACATCCAAATCACCTAACGAAACTACTGCAACTCTCAGAATTCCATTCCGACCCTCGGATCAAAATCTCACCTATCAACCGGAATTCGCTGTCACACCTCCTTTTTTACACACCTACCCTGACGGATAAGTGTATAAGGGAATTTTTCCATTTAAAGTGACATTATTCGAAATGGGATTATTTATTTGTTTTTAGAGTCGCCACTCGGGAAAGGATGGGCTTTTGGTGTCCCGAGACACCGATTTAATTCAAATCCCAAATCGAGGAAGAATTTCGACTTCCCAATTTAAAGTCTCCGAACCAGAGATTCTGTGTAAGGAATTCTGTTGACCCGAGGGAAGGTGTTAGGCACCCCCGAATCCCGTGGTTCTAGCACGGTCGCTTAAATTATTACAAATGGCTAAAAATCTGATTTTTGTACAAGTTCAAACCTATAGTGCAATTTTATAAATTTTTTACCGCTTTTATTTACTTTTTACGAGAGTGAACGCTGTTTAAGAGCGTGTTTTTGGATCACGTCACATGAAATGCACCCGGATCCTCAACACCTCTTATTCAACGTTTTGAGATTTGGATTTGGGTCACATAAATGTGCACCCGTATTTTAGGAAGGTAAAATTATTAAAAGCGCGCCTAAAGCGACTAAACGGGTTATTTGTCTTTGTGGAGGGCCGGTGGAATTCGCTAAACGGCACGTCCCGAATTCTAAGGATTTATAAAGAGCAATTACCGAGGGCACCCGCAACTTAATGCGTTTTGTTTGGCGAGGCTCATCTCATTTTTATTTAAAGGCCAACCTAAAGCATATACGATTTTCTATTTCTTTTGTATCTAAAAGGGCCTAATTAATTTGCCTTTATAAATTCGGTCCTCGAGTTCAAGTCCGAATTCAAACAAAAGGAGGACCCTCTTAATTTGAACCCGTACCTAACTCGAAAACCTAAATTTATTAAGCCCCCATATTGCTAATGTAATTTTAATGGATTTTTTTAGCTTCCAGCATTCTATTGGGCCTCAACAATTAGCCCAAGACTCGCCATTTGAAGCTTTCAGCATTTTATTGGGCCTCAACCTGGCCCTAAAGCAAAATTCAAAGCTTATGCTTCCTGAAAAAACCAAACTGCCCAAACGTGGGCCTTGCATGAACAAAATTCGGGCCCGGCTTCTATTAAAACAAAGGCCATCAGGTTCGGCCCATGAAGGATTCCCAAGTCCAATATTAGATTGAGTCTTTGAACCCAAGTCATGACTAGACTAGTCAATTTGTGAACAAATGCATAGTTTCATATTTACTCAAATGAAAACATGTTGACTTAAGTTCAGGTGTATACTGATGACTACAAACTCATTTATTCTGAGAT
>NW_017670409.1:101679-130397 GCF_001879085.1 Nicotiana attenuata | reverse complement strand
TCAACCCTAATTCTACACTGGACCTCCAAAGTCAAATCCGTATCACCACTCCAGTCACAAACATCCCCCGAAGCTAACCTAGTCACCGAAAATCACATCCGAGGCCCATATAACTCATAAGTTCAACCCCCGGTTGACTTTCAAACCAAGCCCTTCCTTTAACAGAGACTAAGTGTCTTCATTTCCTACACAGAAACCAATCCAAATCAACTCTAAACACACCAATTAACTGAATAATTGAAACATAGGAGAAATTAAAATGGGGGAACGGCTGGTACTCATAGAGACGACGGGTCGGTCGTCACATTCCTCCCCAACTTAAACAATAACGCTCGTCTCCTCGAGCGTACCCAGAGTTGTCTAGAAGCCAACCAATAGTTGAAATACCTTACCAAGCATATACCCGGGGGTGATCCCATGTCACCCCTATCTCGCATAGGTCCGATAACACAAATAGCTGAAATTTCAACAGTCCAATCTAGTCCATTAACCATAGCCAACCACATTGCACTTTCCAAAATCACACAAAAAATCAGAACCTCACATCTATACTCAGGAAAAGCCCGAACAAGCTGTAATAACCATACCTGCACCTCAGGTGCAATCTCGTATGATAATTTTACATAACCCAAACACTCGAAAGCGATAACTTCCCATTCACTTACAGTGCCCAACAACACCCGAATACCGGTAGAAATCTCTTAATCAAACTAGGTCTTATTCCAGGCACTTTCATATACTGCCAACGATAAATGCAACACGCATAAAACCGTAACCACTTTCAGATCAACCATTTCGTGAAGCCACTTCCCTTTGACTACACACCACCGCAGATTCCGAGCCGAACCTTGATATTATCCTTCCTACAAGCTGAAATCAAATCCGTTCGGTATTCATTAGTGACCCCAATCGATCACCTCACAATCCAACCCACACTACTCTGGTGATATGACACCTCAATACAGGGCCTAAGCACAACTTGCATAATACGCGCACCAATAAGAAACGGTCTGAACATACTCAAAATCATGAAAAAATAACTCAAACGAAAGAGCTGTACCTCAGCTCATCCAGACCATCACAATCACAAGGCTGAGACTCCGCCTCACATCATAGAAAATAGACACCTGAATCTACCCCGAAAGGTCATATCTCCACGTAGCCTCGCTACAATGCGCGATCTCACCAAACACTGCTACACATGAAACACCTCAAGTCACTATGCCCAATATCGACAGCGCCACGCACAATTTGATGTCTGAAACCAAAGCAATTCATTACACCCACGGTGAAACAAATAGCATACGACACGCAAAACCCGATAGTCATAACCAATACTCCATTTATCGAGCAACACCAAATTACTCTTCCCGCTCGAGCTTTACTATGAATCCCAATAGGAACGCACCACATGTGCCCATAACAACAAATCATACGTCTCAACAATATACCGGAAAAGCAACCATAGCTCTCCTCAGATTACTAACTAGCTCAATATCGATTGAATCAACCTATCCCTCAACAATACAATTCGGGGCCAACCAAGCCAGCTCAATCTAGAACACGTTACCCACATTCCGGACCTACTAACGAACTCATTACTAAGAAAAACCTGAAGCTGCTGCCTTCCGCTGCTACAACTCCTTGCCGGAGCTGTACAACACGGTGCCCGGCACCAAATCAATACCGAAATCCAAACCTCGCCTGGCGGACATGTCTAGCCACCAGAAATACATCCGGAAAAGTCCCTCAACTACCGGAACTGAATCAATGGTAGAAACCCTCTGGCACTTGACATCCATCACGGAAGGCCCAATTACGAAAAGCAATGCTTCCCCAGCCTCCGCTGGGTCTCTATGGAATATAACCCCTCTACTAGAACATAATCCGACGCACCTCGCCACTTCAACCCGTGGCATTTTCCAGCATAACCCATAGCGCAATAGTCTAGGAAAAAACCGAATAGTTAGACAGTCAGTCTACACCCCCAACATCATATCCATAATCTAACATACCAAGCAAAGAAAGATCCACTGGGCTCCAAAATCCCAATAGCCGCTAAACCGTGCGATGCACACGATCCACAACCAGTACACAGTCTGTACCTGAAACTCCCAGTTTCCAACTCCAATATTAGCACACGACTCACTATAACTGATCCCTGAATTCTGCCGTATGAATACATATCACACCTCAAGTACCCAATCATCCACGAAAGATATTCTAAAATTCCCCTGCTGCCATCAAACAAAAACTCAGTATCAGCAGTCGATCTAACAAAAAGCGCCGCAACACTACCGACAGTATCATCAGTTTAATCACATACTTTTCCTGAGATTGATACTCTTGTCAAATCACTTCCAATTAGCAGTACCATTTCCTTGATTACCTGAGGCTACCCGTGGCCTTGGAGTTTTATGAACTTTCTTTCAGAATGAACTGAAACCTCGCACACGCCAGTCTCGGTCCTCTACAAATACCCGCAATACATACCATCCAAGGGTAACGTGAGATCTTTATCTCCCTTCCGCGCCGCAGACATCGATTGCACTCAACTAGTCAAGGAAACTTCCATTGATCCCATCTAGAAAAAAATCATTACACACTCCATGCTCCGCATGTCCATAGAAATATCTACATCTCCAAACCACGATGAAACCTAACAAGAATTCTCTTCCCAATTCCATTTGCACAAGCTAAACTGTAAAGGACTGAATCCTTCTAACTAGACCAAGCTAAACAAGCGTGCAGAACTCAAGGACTTTGCTGCAAAATACTTGCACAAAATCATTGCCTTGAACACACCGAGAAATCCTAATCACATCCTTACCATACCGATTCGGTCTTCTATCAAGATAACTCCACCCATCTAAATTTCCTTCTGTTCCATCCTCAACTTGATATTTCCCTGCATGTAGCACCACAATGCTCACCCCAGGTTACCACACGAGACCCAAGCATGAACCACAATGTCTGGAACCCATTAAGCCGTTTGAATACTCTCCCTCGAATATTCCCAAAAACACCACATTCCTGCAGCACTTTATTCTGAAAAACTTCCTGATACTGATGCATAAAAATCCCATAATTAACATAAAAGTACCGCAAATTTGAACCTCTTCCGATGAAAGCACACAATTCCTAACCACACATGCAACTTTAAGATATCCGATTGTTCCCGTTAGACTCTCAAACACATTAGAACCATTTTCGAAAGTCATTCTCTCTTATTCAAACTGCAAATCACTGACCTGACGGGTAGGACCACTCGTGCCTATTGGCACTCCGATACCGTAAAATGATACCTTCATCCCAATACAACCAAGAACTTCCTGCCTTATACGCCGAGCATCCCCAATAACACTCAAGACATTCCGTCAGTTTTGCTTCACTCGAGCCATCCTCGGCTCAATTTTCGCGGACCAAACTGATTCGCCAGCATGCCTCAAACCGAACCAACATAGCACATAACGGTTGCAATCAACTAATCAACAGCAACCTCCCCAACTTGCTCGATACGCATATATCAGGACATCACTCAATATACCATAACACCTTACCAATGATGCCACAATACCATAGTGAGATAAACTCAAATCAATTTACAAGTTTGTGAAAAACACGGTCATTTCAGTACTGATCCTCTCAAAATCTCGCATTCATCCCCACAAGCAGTTGAGTCCACTCTCTTAAGCGACCCGGATTTTCAAATTTCAACACGTACTTTTCAATTACACATGAGATCTTCTAACCATACACCTTAGGGATTCATATCACTTAGAAACACTTCGCAGGAGATAACCCCTTGCTCGCCTCAATTTAACATTCTCTGCATACCTTCCACCGTCACACACATTACACAGTCATTTAGTTTTCCTGTCTGAAACTCAACGCCACATGGAATGCTCTTCACTCCCCAAACTAAAGAGACACAAAACGATTCTTGTTCTCACGGGCACATATTTCGGGCTACACATCAAATCACAATACGGAAACGAACACTTAACAGTTCATGCTATTATCTAGCAGACTTCTTCGTCACTACCAAGTCATATAGATAATCTCGCAGCGTAACATACTCATCACCACGGGCATCCAACCGCCATCGGGCTAATAGGGACACATACCGAACATATAAGTTCAAAACACTTGCTCACACATAATCAGCACCTCGGGCTCCAGCCATAGGCAAAGATCCGGCCTCAAGTCCCTCCAGACTGGCCCAACTATAAACTCACGGAGATTACATCTCGCCCCTTGATCGGGGAATCACAAAGCCATCAAGGCACATCTGATACTAAGCGCTTCAGTGCGTGCATACAAACGCGTGGAAGGAAATTCAAGAGTTTCTCTTCAAGCTGAATCAAGGACGCACGATAAGAATTAAAAAATGTGAGGTTTTCGCTAAGGTTCTTGCAGCCTCGGAGGATAAATACAGACGTCTCCGTAACGACTCGCGAGACTCTACGTAAACCTGCTAATGACTCGTGAGACCTATAACCTAGTCTCTGATACCAACTTGTCACGATACCCCAATTCCCAAACGTAGTCGTGATGGGCCTCTCGTGAAGACAAGGCCAGCCAGACCAACACATGACACCTACTTTTAAGCAGTTAAATCATCATTAAGCAATTTTGAAGCATGATTAAATACACAATAACATTGCGAAAACCCAAGATAACAATAGTGGAAACCATCCCGACACAGCCCAAACCGGTTTTGGGGTGTCACAAGTCCACGAGCATCTAATAGAGGAAATAAACTACAAAGCTGGAAATGTACAAAACAGGAATTTATAAATAAAAGGAAGAAATGCGGTACGTGAACGCTGGCGGCCACCTCGCTCGAACTTTGATAGCATAGTCTCTAATCATTAAAACAAAACCCGCTACCTTCATGAGCAAATCCCTACATCTGCACGCGAGGTTGCAGGAGTAAAGTGTTGTACTCCAACTCAGTGAGTAATAAAAGTAACTAATAACTGAGCAGCAAGAAATCACGTTAAAGCAACCAAACATGCTGCATAGAAGTCGGAGTAAAATTTTCTGAGAAAAAGATAGTGAAATCTGTGAAATTTTAGAAATACCTTGGCTCAGTTCAAATCTCTTTTGAAAATGATCTTTTTCAATAGTTGCGAAACGATTTCAAAATCAGTTAGTGCTGATAAGCACAGAAAATCCGCCCCTCGGCACAATACCACATATAACAGCGTAAAAAAGGCAAATAAGTATGACAAATGAGCATATATAAAAGTTCGCCAATCGGGAAAGCATCTTCAAAGCAAGTACCAACCTCCTCGGGCGCTCAGTCTCAGAAAACACTCTCAGAACAGTATCATATGAGTAAACCGCTGCGGCATGCAGACCCGATCCACATCTCGCTGCGGCGTGCAGTCCGCTCCATTTATTATGTCGACGTGCTCACTGGGGGTGTGCAGACTCCGGGAGGGGCCCCTTACGGCCCAAGCGCAAATATCAAAGCCACCTCGTGGCATATAAAACAAGTCCTGAAAGCCTTCTCACATCACACCTCGAGGCCTGAAAGCCTCCTCACATAACACTCGAGGCCTGAAAGCCTCTCACATCACTCAATAATATCCTCACATGTGGCCCTCAGCCTCACTTAGTCCAAAAAACATCATAAGCCCCTCGTGGCATCAATAAAAAATTAAGTAGTCTCATTCCCAAATAAAAGTGTGAAAATATCATTGTAAAGCCTCAAAAGTTCAATTTAAAACGGCTTGAGTTTGATAAATCAGTATAAATCAACAGGGCTGAGTTTCAATTTAGTAATGTCAAATAGTTGAGAAACAGTGATAAAATCCCCGAAGGGTTCAAATAATTGGCATGAAGCCCAATATTGGCAATCAGCCCAAATCATTGATATATCAAATAAGTTTCAGTCAAATACGCCGGTAAAATCAACAATCGGGACGACCAAGTCACAATTCCCAACGGTGCTCTACACCCACGCTCGCTATCCGCATGTAAGGCACCTCCATATAGCACATACGGTGTGCAAATCCGAGAGTTTCAAACCCTCAAGATATCATTTACAATTCATTACTCACCTCGAACCGTGAAACTTCTAGCTCGCGCCGCCTTTGCCCATCAAATCGGCCTTCACGCGCGTCGAATCTATCAAAAATCAGAGCGAATACATCACAATAGGCTAAGGGAACAAACCCAATCGAAAAGAATCGAAAAACAAACAAAAAATCTCGAAATTAGCAAAAACCCGAGCCCCGAGGCCCACTTCCGAAAAATTAGAAAATTAACATCACCGGATTCCTTATCTCGCCACGAGCTCAATACATACCAAGAAACTTTAAAATCCGAGCTCAAAATGACCCATTATAATCCCAATTTGAAATATCAAAAACTCAAGCCTAGTTTCATCAATTTTAGACTCCATTTCCAAAATTTCTAGGTTAATTTCACATAATAATCATGTTTTTAACTCATTAAAACTTACCTCCATCAATCCCAGTCGAAATCACCTTCAATCCTCGTCCAATAGCTCTTAAGGTTGTTCAAAAATGTGGAAAATATCCCAAGCTCGCGGATGAAATGTTATTTTAAACCCTTCTGCCCAGGCCTTTTTTTCGCACTTCTGCGACCCAGATACCGCATATGCGGTTACCGCTTATGTGGCAATTCCTCCGCTTCTGCGCATTTCTTCAAAATTCTCAGGACCGCTTCTGCGGTCACCGCATCTGCGGGAATACGTCCGCTTCTGCGAGATTCCTCCAATTGGTCCAGTCCGCACCTGCGACCCCCTTCTCCGCTCTGCGGAACCGCATCTGCGGCCCCTTTCCGCTGATGCGGAAATACCAGATACCAGCAACACCAAAATCTCACAAGTCACAAATTTTCATCCCGATGGCCATCAAAAATCACCCCGAGGCCCTTGGGACCTCAACAAAAGTGCCAAACCCATCCTAAACATATTTTCAATCTTGCTCCAATCATCAAAACACCACGATTAACACTAATACCATCAAATTACATCAAATCCAAGCCTAAGGTTCTCAAATTCTTCCGAAAACCGCATTCGATCAAAAACCCAAACCAAAACACCTCCGATTCACCTGACATTTTGCACACACATCCAAATCACCTAACGAAACTACTGCAACTCTCAGAATTCCATTCCGACCCTCGGATCAAAATCTCACCTATCAACCGGGAATTCGCTGTCACACCTCCTTTTTTACACACCTTACCCTGACGGATAAGTTGTATAAGGGAATTTTTCCATTTAAAGTGACATTATTCGAAATGGGATTATATTATTTTGTTTTAGAGTCGCCACTCGGGAAAGGATGTGGCTTTGGTGTCCCGAGACACCGATTTAATTCAAATCCCAAATCGAGGAAGAATTTACTTCACCATTTTAAAGTTCTCCGAACCAGAGATTCTGTGTAGGAATTCTGTTGACCCGAGGGAAGGTGTTAGGCACCCCCGAATCCCGTGGTTCTAGCACGGTCGCTTAATTATTACAAATGGCTAAAAATCTGATTTGTACAAGTTCAAACCTATAGTGCAATTTTATAAATTTTTTACCGCTTTTATTTACTTTTTACGAGAGTGAAACGCTGTTTAAGAGCGTTTGTTTTGGATCACGTCACATGAAATGCACCCGGATCCTCAACACCTCTTATTCAACGTTTTGAGATTTGGATTTGGGTCACATAAATGTGCACCCGTATTTTAGGAAGGTAAAAATATTAAAAGCGCGCCTAAAGCGACTAAACGGGTTATTGTCTTTGTGGAGGGCCGGTGGAATTCGCTAAACGGCACGTCCCGAATTCTAAGGATTTTAAAGAGCAATTACCGAGGGCGACCCGCAACTTATGCGTTTTGTTTGGCGAGGCTCATCTCATTTTTATTTAAAGGCCAAACTAAAGCATATACGATTTTCTATTTCTTTTGTATCTAAAAGGGCCTAATTAATTTGCCTTTATAAATTCGGTCCTCGAGTTCAAGTCCGAATTCAAACAAAAAGGAGGACCCTCTTAATTTGAACCCGTACCTAACTCGAAAACCTAAATTTATTAAGCCCATATTGCTAATGTAATTTAATGGATTTTTTTAGCTTCCAGCATTCTATTGGGCCTCAACAATTAGCCCAAGACTCGCCATTTGAAGCTTTCAGCATTTTATTGGGCCTCAACCTGGCCCTAAGCAAAATTCAGCTATGCTCCTGAAAACCAAACTGCCCAAACGTGGGCCTTGCATGAACAAAATTCGGGCCTGGCTTCTATTAAAACAAAGGCCATCAGGTTCGGCCCATGAAGGATTCCCAGTCCAATATTAGATTGAGTCTTTGAACCCAAGTCATGACTAGACTAGTCAATTTGTGAACAAATGCATAGTTTCATATTTACTCAAATGAAAACATGTTGACTTAAGTTCAGGTGTATACTGATGACTACAAACTCATTTATTCTGAGATTTCAGTAACCAAATAATTTCATTCAATACACGTTCAGAAGTTTTTGTTTTTATTTATGAATTAAACTTGGAGATGGATCACTGGAATGACTTTGCCTTGTATGCCTTTTATACTACTGGATGTAATTGACTGCTCGTCGTTATAAGCATGTATGCCGTTTCCAGATTTAAATCATGCCTATGTGTTTTAACATTTGTACTATGACTGGATTACACCAGCTATTCCAATATTCAATTGTATCTTCCACACTAGAACTGATAGCATCAACTACACATGAAATAAAACAGTAGAACTAACGATTTATGCGTAGGACCTAATTACAGAATACAGACGAAATGAATGAAACAGAGGTCTATAGTCCAAATCTCAGTCAATTCATCCAATGAAAACAATCTTAATGAAAGCAGATCAGTCCATAGTCCATTGTTTATGCTTAGTACAGACCAAAACTAAACTACACTAGACAAATACATGCAACAATCAACATTTATCTAGCTATTGACAGAAATGATCCAACAAGCATACGTCAGGGAAGCAAATTCATTCTATTTCCAACTTGAAGGCTACATCAAGGTAGATCCAAGTGTGTACCTGGATAATAAAACAAGACAGGGGAAGAGGTGATCAGCAGTGACAAGCAGCAGCTTATATCAACAGCAAATGGAGCCAATTTTTAAACCGAAATAGCACCACAACACCCAGAGCTGAACGACAGTAGAGTAGTACCCACAAAATAACCAAATAGACTTGTTTGAACTCAAATGGACTTGCAATTAAACTTAGAATACGTCCAAAGTTTCAACAATCAGAAAACACCAAGGAAATTTCCATAGAGCAGTATTTTTTTGAAATTTTCAGAGGTCCTTCTAACTTGTTGAAGAAGGCAATGGGTGTGTCTTTTATAGGCAAAGCCTAGGGCTACCTTCAGATTTTTAGTTTTCTTTTTAGTCCCTACCCATCTTCAGCTTTTAGTCCCTTATTTTTAACTTGCTACCCAAGTTACTATCCTAAACTTGCTGAAATCTAACTTGAGCACTACTCTAGAAACTTTTAGAGAATTTTATTTTAGTTACTACAAGATTCCTTCTCTTTGAAATGCCTAACTTACCCTTGAATCAGTTCTGAAATTACTAGCCTATGTCAAACCAATCCCCAACCTCTTCTAAACTTAGTCAAAAATTAACTACGGTTAAATACACAAATGCTGGGATATTCAACTATACCCAAACAAATACTGGATAACACTATTACTACTATGCACTAGACAAAATTGAGAACCAAAATTGATAAAAATCTATTTGTTATCAAGTAAACAGAGCTTATGGCTCAAACACAACCAAATTAAAAAGACAGGTTTCGCGCTATCAATTATCAGAAAATTAGAACTCAACCAAAATGAAAACGAACACATACGAACAGAGAAAACAAAATCAACTGCTGACCCTAAACGGACTGGCAAGCAAAATAACAATCAAAACCTAAATCGATTAATCATGCAAAGGAATCAATCATAGAAGGGAAACTAATTCGAATAACAAAACAGGAGAAAAATTCGGAAACTCGCTGATTTTGGGCTTTAACTTGATTGATTTCGAATCTGGTTTTAAAATATTGTTATGTGTTTGTTCTTGTCAAGAACAAACACATAGCATAATTTTAAACCCTTTTGCAAACCGGCTAACCCTGGAAACTTGAAAGGTTTTGAACGAAAATCCTAGATCTAAAATCCGAAGGGTTCGACTTGGGTTTGATTGGTTTTGGTTTAGGATTCAGGAAGAGGGAGGTGAGGATACCCTAGGGTATAATTTTGGGGAAGTTTGGAGGAGTTTGTGTGTTGGCCGGAAAATTTCGATCTAAAATTCGAAGCGTTTGGCTAGGATTTGGGGAAGTGGTTTTGGGGGTTGGAAAGAGGAGGAAGAGAGGAGTAAGGGGTGTATTTTTTGAGTGGTTTGGAGCTTCGCCGCCGGCGGCAATTTCCGGCCGGCGGCGGACGGCGGAGGGCGGCGGAGACGTGGGGGTGTTACTGGAGGTGGGGATTTCTGTGGGGGTCTGAGAGATGAGAGTAGGGGGGTCCTGAGGGAGGTGGGTATGGTTCAGACATATTTATATTAAGTGATGGGGGGGTTCTCAATCGTTGGATCAAAAAACCTAGACGGCTAGGATTAATTACAATCCAAACGACGTCGTTTGGGAGACTTGGGGGTTGGACCGGGTATTGTGCGTGAGTTTGGGCCGGGTAGGCAGGCTGGGGCGGTTTTGGAAGGGTTGGGGCCTTTAATTTTATGATGGGTTGGCCCAAAATGGGCATTTTATTAACATACTCAAATTCTCTTTTTTTTTTTTTTTTTGATTTTCTTTTCATTTTTTCTCATTTTTTCAAATTCTTGTAAGAAAATGCAAAATTAAAACAATTAACAGATCTGATTTAATTCTAAAATTAAACTAATTAATTTTCAAAATCAACTAAATCCTAATTTTAAAAGAATACTAAGGAAAAGATCAAAATTAAAAGTAAAAAATGCAAAAGGACTATTTTTGTTATTTTCTTCCATTTTTGTAATGTTAATTAACTAATAAAACTAAAAATACTTAAACGGGGTACTAAATGCAAATGCACTACTTTTTTTTGTATTTTTATGAATTATATCAAACTAAGAATGCACATAAAAATGCAAACAAACACCAAATTATGCAATCAAGTCCTAAAAATCAAATAATTAACGAAAAAGTCCTAATTTTATGGGAATGTATAGGAATAATTCAAGCGAGGCAAGAATCACGTGCTCACAGCTGCCCCTCTTTGCCCGGAAACATGAAGGGTTTTCGTGCAAAGACAAGTGAGCGGAAATGAGCGATTTTTGCCAGTTTGCATATTCCATGTGAAGCATCTTGAAAGAGTTGACCGCACCCTGCTTCTGAGATTGCCTACATATCCTTGGCTAAACAGGAATCAGGTCAGTGTAGTTCGGGAAAATTTGGTAGCTGGGACTACCAGGAGCTGTGATCTCACTGCTGTTGCTGCTGCTACTGCTTACTGACCTCCTTATTACACCAAAAGAAAATCAAAAGCTAAGCTAGCTAAGCCTATCAACTATGGGTTACAAGATTCCTATTTATAGATCTCTTGAATCTTTGATCTTGAGCCTTAGCTGATTTTGCTGTGGACTCCGATCTGAATCCTGATGCTCGCAAGTTGTGATGTTGTTTCTTTTCGCAGCATTGAGTCAAAACAGGGCCAAAGTAGCTTGTGACTTCAATCAAATTTTGAGCAATCCGCGCCCTTGCTTGCTTCACATTTGAGTTTATCTTTTGTTCTTTTCTCCTTTTCTTGATTCCAGATTGAGATTTATTCCATTGATCATCTCACACCTTGCGTCTTGAGGTTAACCTGCTTATGATACCAAAACAAACAAACGAACGAAATTTTCTGCCCCAGTTTTCACTAGGAAAATTTCGTGAGTTAGCTGTGACATGGATCTAAACAATCGAATCAGGCATGTGTAGAGAGATCCTCGGTCTTTGTTCCGGGATTTTTGAAGGAAAAAGCTCCACGATTTTTATTCCGGGAGATCCTCGGTTTTGTTTCCGGGATTTGGAAAGAAAAAGCTCCACGGTTTTTGTTCCGGGAGATCCTCAGTTTTTGTTCCGGGATTTGGAAAGAAAAGGCTCTACGGTTTTTGTTCTGGGAGATCCTCGGTTTTTGTTCCGGGATTTGGAAAGAAAAAGCTCCACGGTTTTTGTTCCGGGAGATATGGAAAGGTGACCTTTTAGGACCTTAGGTTCTTGTATTCACTCAGTATGAAGTTGTTTTTGTTATGATTAAGTTCTGTAAATTGATGGTTTCACTCTACCTTCTTTATTTGGGATTAATTGCTTTATGATTCACTCGTATAGCTTATTTGACTTAATTGAATATTTTTACCTCTNGAGGTCCTTCTAACTTGTTGAAGAAGGCAATGGGTGTGCCTTTTATAGGCAAAGCCTAGGGCTACCTTCAGATTTTTAGTTTTCTTTTTAGTCCCTACCCATTTTCAGCTTTTAGTCCCTTATTTTTAACTTGCTACCCAAGTTACTATCCTAAACTTGCTGAAATCTAACTCGAGCCGTACTCTAGAAACTTTTAGAGAATTCTATTTTAGTTACTACAAGATTCCTTCTCTTTGAAATGCCTAACTTACCCTTGAATCAGTTCTGAAATTACTAGCCTATGTCAAACCAATCCCCAACCTCTTCTAAACTTAGTCAAAAATTAACTACGGTTAAATACACAAATGCTGGAATATTCAACTATACCCAAACAAATACTGGATAACACTATTACTACTATGCACTAGACAAAATTGAGAACCAAAATTGATAAAAATCTATTTGTTATCAAGTAAACAGAGCTTATGGCTCAACACAACCAAATTAAAAAGACAGGTTTCGCGCTATCAATTATCAGAAAATTAGAACTCAACCAAAATGAAAACGAACACATACGAACAGAGAAAACAAAATCAACTGCTGACCCTAAACGGACTGGCAAGCAAAAATAACAATCAAAACCTAAATCGATTAATCATGCAAAGGAATCAATCATAGAAGGGAAACTAATTCGAATAACAAAACAGGAGAAAAATTCGGAAACTCACTGATTTTGGGCTTTAACTTGATTGATTTCGAATCTGGTTTTAAAATATTGTTATGTGTTTGTTCTTGTCAAGAACAAACACATAGCATAATTTTAAACCCTTTCGCAAACCGGTTAGCCCTGGAAACTTGAAAGGTTTTGAACGAAAATCCTAGATCTAAAATCCGAAGGGTTCGACTTGGGTTTGATTCGTTTTGGTTTAGGATTTAGGAAGAGGGAGGTGAGGATACCCTAGGGTATAATTTTGGGGAAGTTTGGAGGAGTTTGTGCGTTGGCCGGAAAATTTCGATCTAAAATTCGAAGCGTTTGGCTAGGATTTGGGGAAAGTAGTTTTGGGGGTTGGAAAGAGGAGGAAGAGAGGAGTAAGGGGTGTATTTTTTGAGTGGTTTGGAGCTTCGCCGCCGGCGGCGACGATTTCCGGCCGGCGGCGGACGGCGGAGGGCGGCGGAGACGTGGGGGTGTTACTGGAGGTGGGGATTTCCGGTGGGGGTCTGAGAGATGAGAGTAGGGGGGTCCTGAGGGGGGTGGGTATGGTTCAGACATATTTATATTAAGTGATGGGGGGTTCTCAATCGTTGGATCAAAAAACCTAGACGGCTAGGATTAATTACAATCCAAACGACGTCGTTTGGGAGACTTGGGGGTTGGACCGGGTATTGTGCGTGAGTTTGGGCCGGGTAGGCAGGCTGGGGCGGTTTTGGAAGGGTTGGGGCCTTTAATTTGATGGGTTGGCCCAAAATGGGCATTTTATTAACATACTCAAATTCTTTTTTTTTTTTGATTTTCTTTTCATTTTTCTCATTTTTTCAAATTCTTGTAAGAAAATGCAAAATTAAAACAATTAACAGATCTGATTTAATTCTAAAATTAAACTAATTAATTTTCAAAATCAACTAAATCCTAATTTTAAAAGAATACTAAGGAAAAGATCAAAATTAAAAGTAAAAAATGCAAAAGGACTATTTTTGTTATTTTCTTCCATTTTTGTAATGTTAATTAACTAATAAAACTAAAAATACTTAAACGGGGTACTAAATGCAAATGCACTACTTTTTTTTGTATTTTTATGAATTATATCAAACTAAGAATGCACATAAAAATGCAAACAAACACCAAATTATGCAATCAAGTCCTAAAAATCAAATAATTAACGAAAAAGTCCTAATTTTATGGGAATGTATAGGAATAATTCAAGCGAGGCAAAAATCACGTGCTCACATTCGCCAAAATACTAATTTCGCCAATTCAAGCCTAATTCTACACCTGACCTCCAAAATCAATTCCGATCACACTCCTAAGTCACAAATCATCCCCCAAAGCTAACCGAATCACCGGAAATCACATCCGAGCCCTATAACTCATAAGTCAACCCCCGGTTGACTTTTCCAAACCAAACCTTCCTTAAAGAGACTAAGTGTCTCATTTTCTACCAAAACCAATCCAAATCAACTCTAACACACCAATTACTAATAATGAAACATGAAGAAGCATAAAATGGGGGAAACGGGGTGGTACTCATGAGACGACGGGTCGGGTCGTCACATCTTCAAAGCCCTAGAATTCTACTCGCCTGTTTAAATTAACGGATTTTGTTACCTTATTTGCTATGGTACCTTGTTCTACTTAGCCTTTCCTTAATCGGAATTTTCCTGAATTTGGTCCTAATTGACTACTATATGCATACTGAACCTTGACTCTTTCCTTATTTAATCCTGCACTGATATTCTCTTCTTGCCTTATATGGTGCTGAATCTTTTCGTTTGATTCTCTAATTGATTGATTCTGAGTTCTTAAATTAACATACTACTGTGATTTTTACCTTATATTTACCACCTACTTTCAACTATAAATACCCTAAGTCTTTCACAGGACACAGATCACTGAATACTCTCAATTCTACATTCTCTTGTGTTCTTTCTCTCTTGCATTGTTTTTGCTCTATTGTTGTTCTCTGCTCTTGCCTATTATTAGCCGGCTGTAAGCCAAGGCTAGTATTGTGTTACCACTTTGTCTTTGCATCTTGCTTTTTGCTCTCTTACTGGTATGTCCTAATTAATCTTCAAGTCTCCAACTAATATGTTTATTTTTGTTTCAGTTCATTATCTTCCTGGTTTTTCTTCTATTTATGCTTCTACTTCTCAATGTGCAATTGATTCTTTTGTTTTAGTACTTTACCATGTCTTTCTGATTTACATGCTAAGTCTGTAATATGACATTGTCTATCCCTAACTTCTACTTGCTATGCCTGTATCCTATTGCTATACAATATCATGCCTAAACTTTACCACTTCCCAGTTCCCCTGACCCCTGGCACTTTATATGTCCTTCTTGATTTGTATGCTTCTAGCTGTTGTTTATCTTAACTATTATAATTGTCCCCCTGTTACTGTCTAATTATTATGCTTAAGTTTGACCATTCTTGGTCCCCTGAATCTTATGATTCTGTGTAGTCATGCTTTATTAAATCTCTGTATCTCTTTTAGCATTGTGTGATCTATCCGTTCCCTTTCCCCATGATCCTTGTATGCAATCCTGTACTGTCGAACTATTGTTCCTGCTGCTTTCTTTTTAAAACAATTCCCTTGTTTTTGAAAACTCTTTCAAACTACTTCTTCCTGCACTTCACACTACTCTTAGAGAATAGGTTCTGCCCCCTTCGTGCGAGCATTGCTTTGGGTACCTCTGAGTACTCACTGAACTTTGACACACAAGGCTAGTATTCCACACTGCACCTGTCCTGCACTCTTCTAAGTGTTTAGGTGCTGGCATTGGCCAGGGACCCAATGTGTCCTAGGAAGCTTTGCCGCACCTAGACCATGGCAAAGGCTGTGAAAATATGCGACTTGGGCATATGTCCGGAATCGAATTCCGAGGTCCCAAGCCCGAGAAATGAATTTTTAAGTAAAATTGTTTTCTGAAAATGTTTAATGAAATTTGAAATGAAATCTGATTAGAAAGCGATGGTATCGGGCCTGTATTTTAGTTTCGGCGTCCGGTACAGGTCGTATATATGGTTTAAGTCCTTCCTGCAAAATTTGGTTAAAAACGGACGTCGTTTGACATGATTCGGACTTGAATTTCTAAATTTGAAACTCGATGAAGTTTGAGAAAAAGTTCTTGATTTTGAGGTTTAATTCATTGTCAATGATGTTACTTTGGCGATTTGATCACACGGATAAGTCCGTAGGATGTTTTTTGAGGTTGTGTGTATATTTGGTTTGGAGCCACGAGGGCTCGGGTGAGTTTTGGATAGGTGTCAGGGTGTTTTAGACTTGGAAAAATCTTGTTTTTCTGCTGCTTTTGGTGTCTAGTGATTTGTACTATGCGATCGCATAGAGTAATCTTTAGGGGGTCCTATTTTGTTATACGCAATCTCATAAGTCCCTCCGGGATCACGAAGAGTAAATTCTGGAGGTTCATAATTCCTTCTGTGCGATCGCATTATATCCTCCGCGATCGCAATGCTCAGCGATTTTACCCTATGCGATTGCAACCTGTTGTCTGCGATCGCAGTGCTTAGCCTCAGTTATTCTACGCGATCGCATCCTTCTGTCTGCGACCGCGAAGGGCAATTTTTCCCAGTTAATTTAAATAACCAAAAACAGTAGCATTACGGGATTTTATAAAAATTTCCCAAACTTCTTCTTCTCCAAAGCTCTTAGGCAATCCTTGAAGCACTTCTTCACCAAAACTTCTTGGGTAAGTAATCTTTAACTCGTTTTCTTCCATTTTCATCAACATCTACTAGATTTCTAGGCTTGAATCATGGAAATAAAGGTAGAAAATTGGGTATTTGGGTAGAGTTAGGGCTTTTTGATTATTTGTGATTACGACCTGGTTTTGGGGTTAGATTTGAAAACAAATTATATATTCAGGCTCGGGGGTGAATGGGTGATTTGATTTTTGTCCGACCCTCGCGTTTTGACCATGCAGGCCCGGGGTCGATTTTTGGGTTTTTGGGAAGAATGATTGGAAAGCTATAATTAGGCATTGGATTCGCATTGTTTAGCATTTATTGATGTTATGAAGTCATTTATGTATAGATACAATTGATTTGGAGCCAAATTCGAGTGGAAAAGCGGCAACTAAGGATTGAGTTGGCCGTGGAAGTTTGAGGTAAGTGTTCGGTCTAACCTTAGCTCGAGAGATTAGGAGTTGAGTCATATTTGCTACTTGCTTCTTGTTGAGTACGATGTATAGGCATGGTGACGAGTATCTATACGTTGGTGTCGAGCATGACCGCGAGTCTTAAATTGAAAGTTCTGGTGTTCTTAAATGACACTTCGGATGCTTTAATTAATGATCTTCTGTATTGAGCAAAGATTTATTTTATCCTCGTAGATCTTATTTATGATTGAGTATTGTCATTAATTGAGCTGAGTACAAGCTGAGTTAGGATTGGTTAAAGTTGATTCTCCCTTGGAGGGAAGTTATTATATTGCTTTTCCCTTGCCGGGATTTCTTGTAATTTTGTGATGACTTGTAAATGGGAGCGGGTGGTACGCCTACCACAAGATATAATGAAATGGGAGAGGGTGGTACGCCTACCACAGGATACAATGAAATGGGAGCGGGTGGTACGCCTACAACAAGATAAGATGAAATGGGAGCGGGTGATACGCCTACCACAAGATTGATGAAATGGGAGCGGGTGGTACGCCTACCACGAGAGTTAATGAAATGGGAGCGGGTGGTACGCCTACCACAAGATATAATGAAATGGGAGCGAGTGGTACGCCTACCACAAGATATGAGAAACGGGATCGGGTTGCACCCCTGCAACAAGATGAAACTGAAAGTGAAAGTTGCCTTTATTTCTCTTTATCCGTGTTAGAAGTTGAATTTTCATTTCCTTATTAATCTTTGATATTCTGTTTTATCTGCTACCCCCGAAGCATGTTTCTCTTCCCCAGCTTTAATTGTTTATTTCCTTCTATCTTTCCGCTGTAGATGTATATATATAACTGCACAAGTTTACCTGGAGTCTGGTCCTAGCCTCGTCACTACCTCGCCGGGGTTAGGCCAGACACTTACCAGCACATGGGGTCGGTTGTGCTGATGCTACACTCTGCACTTATGTGCAGATACCGGAGCAGCGTTTGGGCAGCAGCATTAGTTCGGGAGCTAGCCTTCAGTCCACCGAGACACCGAGGTAGCCTAGCAGACGTCTGCAGGCTCGACGTCTCCTCTATCCTATTTTGTATTCTGTTATCTTGTGTATTCGAGACAGACAGTATTATCTTTCTTTCAAACTGATGTATGTAGTATTCTTAGTAGTCCGTGAATGTTGTGGCACCAGGTTCTGGGTAGAGACATGTACTGGTTTTCTAGATATCTTGGTTTCATATTTATTTAAGACTTCCGCTAAATTTTATTTTCCGCTGTCATTTACATGCTTATTATTGTTAATTTAATTGGTTAAAAATGAATTACAACGAAAGAGTAAATGGTTTCGAGGTTCATGGCTTGCCTAGCTTCTACGAGTAGGCGCCATCACGACTCCCGAGGGTGGGAATTTCGGGTCGTGATACAATCCCTACGGGTGCATGCCCACACGCCCATCACCTAGCATGTGCGAAATTCCGGGGTTTCATACCCTCAGGTCTAGATTTACAATCGTTACTTACCTCAAACCAGATGAAATTCTACTCCGCGAAGCCCTTGCCTCTCGACTCGGCCTTAACTCGCCTCGAATCTATCCAAAAATCAGAATCATAACATCAATATACGTCAAGGGAACAAAGCCCACGCGAAAATAATCAAATTACATCAAAAATCCCGAAATTGGTCAAACCCGACACCCGGGCCCACATCTCGGAATCGGATAAAAATCACATCAATAGAATCCATATCCTCCCACGAGTCCATACATACTAAGAACATCGAAATCGGACCTCAAATGGCCCCTCAAATTTACAATTTTAACTCTCCAATTTCAAGCCCTAACTTCCCAATTTTTCACCCTTACTCTCATAAATTTCATGCTTAAACAACTGAAAATCAACGTAGAATCGAGTTTTAGGTTCAATAAACTCACTTCAATGAAAACCCCCTTGATTCCCTCTTCAAAACCCTCCAAAAAGCTTCAACTCCGGATAAAAATGGTGGGAAACAACCCAAATTTTGTGAAGGGAAACTTATATACTTTCTGACCCAGGGATTCTGCACCTACGGTCCTTTTCTCGCTCCTGCAGTACCGCTTCTGCGGTCTAACCAACCGCATATGCGGTTTTCACTTATTTCCCATGAACCACACCAGCACCTCTCTACCCGCACCTACGGTCTCGCAGGTGCATTCCATCTTTCGCACCTGCGACTTCTGGCCTTCACGCTTATGGCCGCATCTGAGGCTGCTCTAGCGCTTCTGCGACCTCGCACCTGCGGTCCCCAATCCGCACATGCAGTTATGTCAGGGGCAGCAGCTGCAGCTGCTCAGTTTCAAAACCAAACTTTCCAAAAATCTTCCGAATTCATCCCGAGGACCCCCCCGGGACCTCAACCAAAATACGAAGAAGTCCCATATACCTATTCAAACTTATACCAACCTTCGGAACAATCAAAACAACATCGAATCATCAAAACACCCTCGGATTCAAGCCTAAGGTTTCTAAAACTTCCGAATTTCGCAAACAACCAAAAAGTCTATCAAATCTCCTCCGAATGACCTGAAAATTTGTACACACGTCACAAATGACACAACGGACCTACTCCAATTTTCGGAATTTTATTCCGAACCCGATATCAAGATTTCCACTACCAACCGGAAAACGCCAAAATTTTAATGTCGCCAATGCAAGCATAAATATATCACGGGTCTCCAAATTACATTTCTATCACGCTCCTATGTCCCAAATCACCTCACGAAGCTATCCGAACCATAAAAACCATGTTCCGAGATCATTTACTCACAAGTCAACTTCCGATTGACTTTTCCAACTAAAGCTTCCCAAAAAGAGACTAAGTGTCTCATTCCTCTCCAAAACCACTCCGAACCCGAACCAACCAACACGATACCACATAATACAACTGAACAATACATAAAGAAGCAAAAATGGGGAAAACGGAGCGATAACTCATGAAACGACCGGCCAGGTCGTCACAGTAAATTCCTACCTTGCCCTAACCCTACGACCAAATAAAAAGTCCGGCAAATTCTGATTTGAGAAATCTTACATTAGTATAGGGTAAGAAGATATGCAAGCTTATGATGCTTTTTTGTGTTGCGTAGGAATTTCTTTGATGAGGGTGAGATTGATTTTTCTTCTACATGGCCCATTATTCTTTTAGCAAGATTCTCAGTTAAGTTTGTTGAGCAATAAGTTATGAACTAATCTTGGATGTTTTATAGATGCTTAAGTCATGTCTTTTTTTAATTTTACCCTCCCATTTGATTCCCTTTTAATCTTCCTTTGTTGGAGCTATCGCTCCTTTGGTTACTCAAACCCACGACCCTGAACTTATAGGTCTTATTGTTTTCTCTTTGCTTGAGCACAAGCAATGATTAAAGTGTGGGGTGTTTAATGAGTCACAATTATATATCTATTTATGCCTCTATTTCATGCTTAAATTATGAATTTTGATAGTTATTTGTTGTGATTCCCCAATTTATTTTGTTATTATGATGGTAGATACGTCTGAAGGAAACCAGTAGGACATAGACAATTTATTTTACTAGTTTCTGCGACACGTGTTTTGCACGTATATTTCATGTCAATATATATAAATTTATTAAAATATCGTAAATCTATGTTTATACTATATTAAAAGCACGAAATTAAAGCTCTTAGCGAAATGTCGTTCTCCTTTTTTATCCTCTAAAAATAGATTTCACAATGGATAAAATCGTAATTTGAATTAACTAATATTTAGGATTTTCAAATCCACTTCAATTAATACTTATCTTAAATATTTAGGACTACATTATATAATAAATTCTTTAATTAGGGTTTCTTTCTTCGTGAAGGCAATATAACAAATCCTTTAACGCTTCAAATCGACACGAAGTTAGAAAGCCACAAAACCTAAGGCTACTGAATCTTGCCATCATTGATACTAATTTATACTACAAAATTTCACTTGTTTAATTATTATTATTTAAATATCATTGACGATCCGTTTAGGAGCATGCCCCAAAAACTAAACATGAAGTACAATACATGAAGCAATCCGATTGCTCATTTAAACTATTTTGATATAGTAATCTCACAAATGATATGTAACTTTATATTCAATGCGCGTGCTCAAAAACTACAAAATTATAAAAGTATACTTATAATATGCCAATTTTCTCCAAAACAATGAGCCAAAAATATTCAAAGCATCCATAATCATACAGAGAACAATCAAATTACATTTTTACTGCATGAAAATTTAAAAAAAAAAATATAAGTTAGGATATATTACGAACCAAATATATGAATAAAATATATGACTACATGACTGACTGCGTCAACACGAGAATAAAAGTTTATATACCTAAAATACATTATGAAGTTGAAAGATATCATAATGATCTAAAGTATAATCGATAAAAGAAATATTATTTTTAATGATAAAAGAAATTAGCTTATTGTAACCGAAGTAAAAAATTAAAACAAAACCATTTACATGAAAGAATTGTTCTAACTTCTTATAGAGGTTCACGCGACGATCATTATCTTCATTTATCTAAGACCGCAAGCTATCAAATTGTTTGGCTTCAGAACTGAGTCGAAACAGTGAAAACAAAGATATTAACACACACACGTGTTTCAAATAATTAATTATGCTACTTTTAAAAAGTTTTTTCTTATTTATATAGGGAACACATACAAGGGTTCACACGCAACGCGCGTAAACTAAGACTAGTGTTATTAAAACATGTGTGATGATTAACATAAATCTAAAAGGAGAAAGTTGCAAACTCAAAATATGAATGATAACAAGAATCAAAATGCTTCAATATTTTGAAATCATTCAAGAACCTTAATTCAGGGGGATTTTGCTTTAACTATATGCAACTGTGAAATCTCGATACGGTTTAAGATTAATGTTAAGAAATGATTCAAAAAATAAAAGAGTACGTAGGGTTACAAGCATGAAAAATTCAGTATAAATACATATAGAATGCAAAAGAAAAAATACAGAGAGCATTCAATACCTATGGCATAAAGAGAATGCAAAAAAATAAAAAAATATAAACAAAAATAAAAAATAAAAAATAACACGAGACACTTCTACTATAGTATAAATTTTGAAAACAGAACGGAAGTTTAGAACAAGTCTGCCACGACCCAAAATCCTCTATGCGTCGTGATGGCGCTGGACACCGCTGTCAGGCAAGCCAACCAAAATACTTAATTAAATTCCAATTTTAATATTTGCTGAAGTCATTTTCCTTTATACATTAAATAACAAATAATGAACTTTACAGAAATAACCATGGACTCTTTAACAAACTTAATATTGAACAATCCACTACTAAAAATGGTTCTATAGGAACAGTTATTTGGTAACGGTTACAGAACTGTTACAATAGATTATTTTATGGGACGGTTTTAACCGTTCTAATAGAGTAAAATGGCTTTTGGTACACTTCTTAAGCAAAACCGTCCCGATAGGATAGTAACCGTCACCATAAATTAAGCTATGAGGACGGTTTAATAAGGCGATACAATAGGGATATTTATAGGAACGGTTTTCTGAAATAAAATATTTATGGGGACGGTTTATTTTTCCCTCCCTGATTTCCCTCCAACATATTTATCAAAAAAAAGTAAAAATAAAGTATGACCCCACAAAAAAAAAAAAATAAACTATACTGTAGGGTTACTAATTAAGCTTTAAACATAAAACCTTTGTCTCTCTCATCAGAACCAGTATCCTAGACAAATCCGCCAAGTCATCTCTCTCGTCTTCAAACCTATCCTCGACCAACTATTTTGTTTACTCCGACGAAGGAATTCCGACGAAAGACAACAATTTCGGCTAATATAAGGGAATCTCAGATCTAGATTATCGGTATTTCTCCGTGTTCGTGGTTATTCGCTTTCGCTATTGTTTTGCCGGAAAAGTATTTTGCCGGAAAATTGTTTCGCCACTTCTTCTGCTTTCTTTCTCGGGTAAGATTTCATCTAAACCTATTAATTTACTATGTCCTTTGTTTGTATTATATGATTTCATCTAAACCTGGAAATTTTTTGATTTCTAGTTTGTAAAGTTGTAATTATCTAGTTAGTTGGAAAAACAAGTTAAACTTTGTTAAGGGTTTTTTGAAGTATTTTCAGTTGGAATTTTTTATCTGACTAACGGGAAGGATTTGAGTACCAAAATACATGGTCTGTCGTTTTATACTATCGGCAGACTATACGAACATGGTGTTACATTAAGGGATTTCTTATTATTTGTTGCTACTTGACTCTTCGTGTTATCGATCATATTTTATCTGTTAGTTTTATGTGTTGTTACTGTCTGCCCTGTTGCATTTGCCTAATATCCATGAATCTAGCCTCCTGATTTCTTGCTGGAAGCAATTAACAGTGCTTAATTCTTTCTGTAAATCTAGCTTCAAGAGATGCATGTTGTTGTTGATCTTGTAGTTGTTGCTGCTACCGTTCTTTTGTTCTTTCTGGGAATAATGTGTTTTATTTTCTCTATCGGAATTGAGTCCAAAACTGGTCGAATCGACTAAAATTGTTAGATAACAGTTGAAAATTCATTGGATTACTTGGGATTCAGTTGAAAAACAGTTGAAAGTTCTGTTTTGAAAGGTTTTGAGTTTCTGATATTTTGAGTCTTGAACTGAACTTCCTTCTTGTTCTACTGTGAGATCGTTTCTGTGACAGACTGAATTAGACTCGATTGATAATCTGCAGCAATGTCTTAAATCTGATGACAATTAGTTGTCTAGGGAATATTGAATCCTGTGGATAATATCTTGTGAACTGCTGGCGTCTTTTCTGATATGAAGTTCGTATTTAGGCATTAGATTTATGAGTTTTTGAGCTGCAATATTCCTTGTTTCAGCTGAGTTAGCTACAGTATTGGATTGGCAGCTGCTCTGCTGAGTTAGCTACTTGGAGATGAGATTTAAAAACCTAACACTTTGATTCTTTGAAGTGTCAATGTATTGCTGGAATCTTCTCTAAAGGTTCCATTCATTGGTTGAAAAGGATGCAAGTTCTCAGTAATGAATTTCGTATGTCAAATTGTTAAACCCCCAACAAAATTAATTTTAAGTCTATCAACTTAGGATTGGAAGGCCCATATTCCTTTCAGATCATCTATGGAATTTGTTTGATTAGGAGAAAGGGATTTGACGAATATGACTAGATTAAGTTACAACATCATATCAAATAAACTATAAACATAAAATTACTGTTAAATTTTGCAATAGTGAAATCCATATAATTTTGACAATAAGTGATTTTTTGCTATCTTTCTTATTATTTGATTTTTTTTATTAGGAGTATATAAACTAATTTTATGCTAATTTTTTTGGTGTTATGTAGGATAAAATTAATTTAATGGATAAAAGAGATAAAAGGTGAATGGGTCTTCGAAGGTCAACTGATGAGTATATACAAGGAGTTAATAAATTGAGACAATAAGGTACTTGACACAAACGTCTTGTACAAATCCTTGAGTTGGTCACCTGATATCTTTTGTGAGCCATCATTGTTTTGCAAATAAGAATAAATATGAGCAAATCTCAATAACATAGCAACGGTTTGATCACATGACTATCTCCCAAAAGAAAAACAGAGAGTGAAAGAAAGCAATGGAACACTCAGTTTCAAATTTCCTATGGGGAATAGTAAGGACTTGCCTCTTCATTGAAATTCAGGTCATAACTTTTGTCCTTCAAGAAGAATTCAGATGCAGCAACATCCATTACAATGACCACTTAATCGGAAAATCATCTCAGCCTCCAGGTTTCCAACAACAATTATGAAAAAAAATTATGGTGTGACTCAACAAGTAGCTGAGATACTCACCTTTACAGTATATCCCGTTTTCACTTTGTTGTTGCTGTATATACTCACCTTCTGTTGATATGTTGAAATGCTGCATAATGTGGTTACGATCGAGTGCACCACCATTCCTTCTGCTAGCCCTTCTCATCTCTACAGTTTGATCCCCCCCTAACCCCCAAATATGGAAAATGAAGGGCCATATTTGTTCCGGTGCTCTTGCTTATTGAGGCGTCGTAGTAGTTGTTGTAGGAGTTCTTCTTCCTCAGTTTCTTGTCTTGTCTGATGAGTGTTTAGAATTTGGTGTCAATACATCTTCTAAACAATATTATGCTCATTTATTAGAATTGACATTTGTGACTTTATAATCATAAGGGTTATTAGATGTGCATGAGTGATAGTATATGGTATGGTATGTATAACCGCAATGAGGTGAAATGTAGGACATAAAAATACAAATGCCAAATGCTGTAAGATTTTGTGGCTCTCTGTTACCAAGATTTCCTGAAAGAACTAATTCAGGGGAATGTACGACGTACCTTTCCAAAAAAAAAAATCCAACGAAATTTCTGGAAAAAGCGAGAAAAAGGAGGAATACGTGCTCTTGAGAATAAATAAAGACGCTAAAAGGTGTGGGATATATTAGAATGAGAGCATGTCTGCCGATCATTTCTCAATAACTAAACAGACTGCCATTGTCCTCCTTTCTCAATACTAAAAAATTAATTTCTGAGGATGCTTATTGAGTCTGCTCTCCACAGTATTTTATTCTAAGTATATATGTAATCTTGAAAATCTTTACTAAAGTTTGAGTTCTGGTGTCATTATTCTTGTAGTTAATTTTTTTTTTCATTTGACGAATCATTATTTATACTAACATTTCACACATTTTACATGAAATCTGCCCGTAGTTATTCCATTGCACCAGCTTAAGGCAATTAATCCTTCATCAAGCAGGACCAATCCATGGTTCATGGTTCACTTTAGTCTATAAGTTGAAGGTATTATATTCTGTTCAACATCAAAAAGCATAAATTTATAATTTGAAGTATGATCATACTGCTTATACTAATGGGCAGATAGTGGTTGCAGTTTTTGCTGAAAGTATGATGTGTGTGTATTCCTGCAAAACTCGACTGCTGAGAGTATGATGTGTGTGTGTTTATGCCAGGGTTGTGAAAAGCGAGAAGCGAATTCTGTTGTATCAAGCGACTCAGGTAGACAAAAGCGTGCGCTTCCCACTAAAAAGGTAGAAGCGGCGAAGCGAATCGAAGCGAGTGAAGCTGCCAGCCTATTTAATTAAAAAAGAAGGGATCAGTGTACTTCTATTAAAACACGACTAGCAGCAACGACGACTAGGGTTCCCTTTTCAACTTCAACAAAGATTCAGCGGCAACAGTTATGTGATGATGTCTTCCTTCTTCTTCTTCTTCTTCTTTACTGTTTTAGCGTCCAAATAGTTGCGAAATGCTGGAGATTTTTTTTTTACCTTCGGTTCTTTTTTCTAAGTCTTCTTCTCTTTGCTGAAATGCTGCCTAGTTCTTCATTTATTGTTTTTATGCTGCCCAGTTTTAACAGAGTGGTATACTACCCTTCCTCTAAATATCATAAGAAGGTTAAACTTCGGAATACATGTTGCTAGTTATAAGTGAAACTCGATCTTTGTTGCCTTTTCTTTTCCTGGATATCAGAATCATATAATGCTGATCTTCTGAAATTCTTCTGCTAATCTTAATTTTCAAGTATTTGCATTACTTTTTATGGTACACACAGATAAGATTGTGGCACGTCATTAACTTAAAAAAATTCATTGTTCTTGCTAAATCTAATAGCCACTATTTGTTAAAATGTTTGCTATTGATGAAAATTTGCCTTACGTAGCTATTTATGTGACGATTTTGGTGACTGTTAAATTTCACAACAATGAAACTCATATAATTTTTAGAATATGTGGCTTTTTTCTTTTCTTTCTTGTTAGCTGATTTTTTCGATTATAAGTACATAAACCAAATTTATACTGGTTGTTTTAGTGTTATATAGGATAAAACTAATTTGATGGATAATGGAGATAAAAGGTGGATGAGCCTCCGAAGGTCAACTGATGAGTACATACAAGGAGTGAATAATTTTCATGATAAGGTGTTTGAACGAGCTTCCCAAGGAAATGAAATATTATGCCCTTGTAAAGAGTGCGCTAATTATTTTTGGCATTATAGGAATGTGGTGGAGGATCACTTGATTGTTAATGGCTTTGTTCATGGATACACCAAATGGGTTTTCCACGGGAAAGTATTTTCCTCGAGAAAGACTCCATGCCCAAGCAATAATGATGAAGGTTCTGAGATGCATGATGATATTGATGGATTACTTCATGATACAATGTCGAGGATGATTTGGGACATGAAAGAGTGGGGGATGGACCTTCCGAAGATGCGAAAAGATTCTTTAAATTAGTAGAAGAAGGAAAAGAAGAATTATATCCAGGGTGTGAGAATTTTTCCAAATTGGATTTTGCGATCCGGTTGTACTTGTTTAAGTGCATTCACGGGTTGAGTAATGTGGCATTCACAGACTTGTTGGAGTTGCTAAAAGAGACATTTCCATTTGCTCAGCTACCCGAGTCTTTTTACAAGGCAACAAGCATGATAAAAGATTTGGGTCTTCATTATGAAAAAAGACATGCATGTCCTAATGATTGCATGTTATTTTGGAATGACAATATAAATGCAGATACTTGTTCTGTGTGTGGGTCTTTTAGATGGAAGAATGTTGTTAATGTATTGACTAATAAAAAGACCAAACCCCCCGCAAAGGTTTTATGGTACTTTCCATTAAAGCCTCGCCTTCATAGGATATTCATGTGTCCCAAAATAGCTGCAGCTATGAGATGGCATGCCACTGAACGACCGAATGATAGAAATATAAGACATCCTGCTGATGGTGACGCTTGGAAGGAGTTCGACTCCTTGCACCCTGAATTCTCTAGCGACCATCGTAATATTAGATTGGGTCTTTCAAGTGATGGTTTCTAACCCGTTCGTAACAATGAGTATTCCTACTAGCACGTGGCATGTTATGTTAATGAACTATAATCTATCTCCTTGGATTTGCATGAAGCCAGAGTATATAATGTTGTCAATGATCATCCCAGGTCCTTCATCTCCGGGAAATGATATAGATGTGTATCTACAACCACTAATTGCTGAATTAAAAGAGCTATGGGAATTCGGTGTAGAAACATTTGATGCCGAATCTAACCAGATGTTCCAAATGCGTGCAGCCTTAATGTGGACAATTAGTGATTTTGCTGCACTAGCAATGCTTTCTGGTTGGAGCACAAAGGGAAAATTTGCATGCCCCAACTGTAATCATGGCACATGCTCTCAATATCTCAAGCATAGTCGTAAGATGTGCTACATGGGTCATCGGGCATTTTTGCCTCCTGAACATCCATTTCGAAGAGATAAGAAATCATTTGATGGTAAGGAGGATCATAGACTTGCACCCACTCCTTTGTCGGGTACAGAAGTGCTCGAAGAGTTGCGTGAATTCAAGAATGTCTTTGGAAAGGGCCAAAATAAAAGGTCTCGGGATAACAAGGGTCCATGGAAGAAAAGATCCATCTTCTTTGAATTACCGTATTGGAAAACTAACAAATTGAGGCACAATCTTGATC
>NW_017670409.1:39811-100704 GCF_001879085.1 Nicotiana attenuata | reverse complement strand
GTTCGAGAAATTTCGGATTCCGGGCACGTGGGCCCGAGGTCATTTTTGGTCAACGTTTTCGTTCGGGGTTAGGAATTGGTTATAAACTGGGTTGTAAAGTATAATTGAGCATGTATTAATGGATTTATATGATCGTTGGCTAGTTTTGGAGCATTGTGCGTTGATGCAAGTCTTCGGAAGAATGTAGAATGCCGGTTGTGGATTTTCGGAGCGAGGTGAGTCTCCTTTCTAATCTTGTGAGGGGGAATTTACCCCATAGGTGAGTTAAACTGGTTAAGTGCTCTTATTTGTGGGGGCTACGTACGCGCGAGGTGACGAGAGTCCTGCGTAGCTACTATTATGCTATTGTCCGGGTAGTCTAGGACCCAAAAGCATGTTATATTTGAATTAGTTGTGAACCCATTGATGGTTTGAATTGCTTAGATCACATTAAATTAATAAATGGATTTATAAAAAGACTTAAGCTTCGTTTTCTCAAATTATTAAAGAGAATTGGCCTTTCTTGGATAATTGCTCCATGTTGACTTCTTGACTGATTGTCTGACTGTGTGTGTGTTTATTTTGGAACGGGCCAAACGCCTCGGCAGATTAATAGATGCATCTATAGGCGCGCCGTCAACCCTCGGCAAGTGCACATTTATTTCTGTTGGATTGGGCCGTCGCCTCGGTATGATTTGCGCATGCTTGTGTTGCTGCCTGGACTTAATTAAGTTTTATTGCCTTTTGTGGCTTAAAAATATTTGGATTATATTTAAAGAGAAACTCTGGAAATTTTCCTATGAAAGAACTACGTGTTTACTTGTTTCCTCTATCTGGATTAAAATCATGTTTATAAAATAAATCCACTGTTTAATATGTATATTAAGGATAAATAATCATTGGACTATTAGAGAGTTTCAAGTTGACCATCTCGTCTCTACCCCTTCGGGATTAGGCGGGACACTCACTGAGTACACGTTGATTACGTACTCATACTACACTTCTGTGCATTTTTGTTGCACAGGTATATATACCTCTAGCAGCCTACGGGGCGTAGCAGCACGGACGTTTCTGGGATTAGGTGAGCTGCATCATTCGAGGCGACCGCAGCTAGGGTAGTCCCTTCCAGTGTACTGTATTTACTTTCCGTCCACTGTATTCCATAGGGATGTTGTATTTTATTTCTCTTATCAGTAGTTGCTCATGTACTTGTGACACCGGGTTCTGGGGATGTATTTGGATTATTTGGAAATCTTAAAAGTTGTTTAAATATTTTATTTATTTATTCGGAAGAATACACTGAGTCTTGTTTAAAACGTATAAAAAAATGTTTTTCAAAAGTGTTAAAATGAGATTTAATTAAGTGTTTGAGTTGGCTGACCTGACGGCAGTGTCCGGCGCCACCACGACCCTTAGTGAATTTTGGGTCGTGACAATTTCTTTCCTTTTCAATAATTTTAACTCTGAAGCATCGGCCATCATGGCCAGTCGAGATCGACTTGATACACCTGCTGAGGCTGTGTGCTTTTCCTTGAATTTGACTTTTGTTAAGCAGAACCCTGTAAAACCAATCTTGCCATCTTTTCTTTGTATTAGTTTCGGAGAAGTATTAAACCGAAAGGGATTCAAAGAAAAGTAAACAAAGGATAGGATTTAACAAGAAGTTTCCCTTTCGGGGAAAGAAAGAAGGACTTATCTGGAGTACATGCAGACTTCAATAGACATGACATGCTTCTTGGACTGGATACCCGATCTGCGCAACCATCCAATCTCTCGTAAACTCATCATAACTCGTGTCTTAAAACCGAGAAGCCTTACCAGGACTCTACCAATACCGACGGTTGTAGGGGATTCCTTCTTCTCGATCAATGGCGCCCTTTGTGGATTTTCGCCAATTGACCTCTCTCTTTTCTTTTTTTACCGTCGCCTTATAGTGATCTTTGCGAGTTTTCACCAACAAGACTCTCATTTTCAGTTTCTCTGCTCACCATCGCCTTACGGTGCCCGTGTGGGTTTTCACCAATAAGACTCTCTCATTTTGTTGCATCAGATCCAAGTAACTGCATTCTCCGATCCTTTAATATTCTCATCAATTGATCGGAAGGACTTGAACATGATTTGGGGTAAAAGAATTTGGATTGAATTACAACTTTGGAACCATTCAGGTGAGATCATCGTCGAACCATTATAACATCTGCCCCGGTTTCACTTTTGGGAAATTTGGATTTTTGTTTTGGTATGATTGAACCCCACAGAGAGGCTTCTTACGTATCCTTTCGGAATCAAGTCGAACGTAGTTCAGGGAAACTTTGTTTTTGATTTTGATGATTTTTTTTACAAACGTTTTCGGGTTCCAAGGAGGGTAATCAAAGAAAGGTAACCGGCTCAAAGGGTTAGCAAAGGGTTGACGTGTTTGGGGAGCGAGAATGAAAGCCTTCGTCATCCCAATCGGATAATATCGGTGCCGCAGAAGGGTTAAACGTAATACCTTTTGACCGCATCTGCATTTACAACTGTTTCAGGATCATTTCCTTCAATGTCTCCCAGGTACAATGCCCCTTTCGGCAACAATTTTCTTATAATGTATGGACCTTTCCAATTTGGAGCGAACTTTCCCTTTGCTTCCTTGTGATGAGGGAGAATACGTCTCAAAACGAGTTGCCCCACTTCAAAGTTTCTAGGACTCACTTTCTTGTTGTAGGCACGGGCCATTCTATGTTGATACAATTGCCTGTGGCAAACTGTGGCCATCCGTTTTTCATCAATCTGGGTGAACTGTTCTAGACGGGTCTTGACCCACTCACTATCCTCAATATCAACTTCAACGATGATTTGGAGAGAAGGGATTTCAACTTCTGCGGGTATTACGGCTTCAGTGCCATAAACCAATAGATAGGGTATTGCTCCGACTAATGTGCACACAGTTGTGCGATACCCCAACAATGCAAATGTCAACTTTTCATGCTATTGCCTGGAACTTTGGATCATCATTCTAAGAATCTTTTTGATGTTCTTTTTTGTTGCTTCAACAATACCATTAGCTTTGGGCCGATAAGGGGTAGAATTCCGATGCGTGATCTTAAATTGTTCACATATCTCCCTCATCAAGTGACTATTGAAGTTTGCAGCATTGTTCGTAATGATAGTTGTAGGAATACCAAAACGGCAGATGATGTTGGAGTGCACGAAGTCTACCACTGCTTTCTTGGTTACGGCTTTGAGAGTAACTGCTTTAACCCATTTGTGAAGTAGTCGATGGCAACCAACATGAATCTATGCCCATTTGAAGCTTTCGGCTCGATTGGTCCAATGAAATCCATACCCCAAGCAACGAACGACCATGGTGCCGACATAGGATGCAGTTCTGAGGGTGGTGCATGAATTAGGTCGCCGTGCACCTGACACTGATGACACTTTCAGACGAAGCTGAAGCAATCCTTTTCCATGGTGATCCAGTAATAACCTGCTCGAAGGATTTTCTTTGCAAGGACGTATCCATTCATATGAGGTCCACACACTCCTGCGTGTACTTCATTCATGATTCTTCTAGCCTCTTGGGCATCCACACATCTCAAAAGGTTCAGATCTGGAGTCCTTTTGTACAAGAATTCTCCGCTCAAGAAGAAACCACTGGCAAGCCTTCTAATGGTTCGCTTTTGGTCTCCACTGGCTTGCTCGGGATATTCCTTTGTTTTCAAGAATCTCTTGATATCGTGATACCATGGCTGAACATTTGGTTCCACCTCAACCGTATTGCAATAACCATGCCTTTTCCGGATTTGGATTTCCAACGGGTCAATGTGGGCATTGCCTGGATACGGCAACATCGAGGCCAGAGTAGCGAGTGCATCTGCTAACTCATTGTGAAACTGGGGAACGTACCTGAACTCAACGGATTTGAACCGCTTGCTAAGATCTTCCACATGTTGCCTGTATGGAATAAGCTTGACATCCCAAGTTTCCCATTCTCCCTGAGCATGTCGGATAATCAGATCCGAATCTCCCATGATTAACAATTCTTCCACATCTTGGTCGATTGCCATATTCATACCCAGGATGCAGACTTCATACTCGGCAGTGTTGTTCGTGCAGAAAAACCGAAGCCGGGTTGTGGCCGGATAATGCTGACCAGTGGGTGAAATCAAAATTGCCCCGATCCCGACACCTTTTGCGTTCACCGCTCCATCGAAGAACATTTTCCAAGCATTGGCATCTTCTGAAATTACCTCGACTAATTTCACTTCCTCGTCCGGAAAGTAAGTACTCAAAGGCTGATATTTATCATCAACAGGGTTTTCAGCTAGGTGATCCGCTAGAGCTTGAGCTTTTATTGCCGTGCGGGTGACATAGACTATGTCAAACTCAGTGAGCAGGATTTGCCATTTTGCCAACCTCCCTGTGGGCATCGGCTTCTGGAATATGTACTTTAAAGGATCAAATCTGGTGATGAGATAGGTGATGTAGGCCAACAGGTAATGCCTAAGCTTCTGAGCGACCCAAGTTAGGGCGCAGCAAGTCCTTTCCAACAGGGTATATTTGGCTTCATAACTAGTGAACTTTTTGCTCAAATAGTATATTTCCTGCTCTTTCCTCCCGGTCACATCATGTTGCCCGAGGACACATCCGAAGGCATTCTCCAAGACTATCAAATACAAAAACAAAGGCCTCCCAGGTTCGGGTGGGACCAAGACTGGCGGATTCAACAGATATTCTTTGATTTTGTCGAAGGCTTCTTGACACTCATCTCTCCATTTAATTTCTGCATCTTTCTTCAACAACTTGAATATGGGCTCACATGTGGAGGTCAACTGAGCAATGAACCGGCTGATGTAATTCAACCTTCCCAACAAAACTCATAACCTCTTTCTTGGTTTTCGGATGAGGTAAATCCCGAATAGACTTTATCTTTGTTGGATCTAGCTCGATGCCTCTTCGACTGACTATAAATCCCAAAAGTTTCCCAGACGGAACTCCAAATGCACATTTAGCTGGATTTAGCTTCAAGTCATACTTACGCAGACGCTCAAAGAACTTTCTCAGATCCCGAACATGGTCATCTCGCGTTCTGGATTTAATGATCACATCGTCCACATACACCTCGATTTCTTGGTGCATCCATTCATGAAAGATGGCGGTCATAGCTCTCATGTACGTTGCCCCGGCGTTCTTCAAACTAAAAGGCATGACCCTGTAACAGTAGGTGCCCCAGGGTGTGGTGAAGGCTGTCTTTTCCGGATCTTCTTCATCCATCAAGACCTAAGGATATCCAGCATAACAATCCATAAAAGCCTGTATCTCATGTTTGGCACAGTTGTCAACGAGGATGTGGATGTTTGGCAAAAGGAAGTTGTCCTTGGGACTTGCTTTGTTCAGATCCCGGTAATCAACACACACTCGGGTTTTCCCGTCTTTATTTGGCACTGGGACCACATTAGCCAACCATGTGGTGTATCGGACCACTCGGATCACACCCGCTTTTAACTATTTGGTGACCTCTTCTTTGATCTTGTCACTGATGTCAGTTTTGAACTTTTTCTGTTTTTACTGAATAGGGGGACAATCAGGGTAAGTTGGCAATTTGTGCACCACTAGATCAACACTTAATCTTGGCATATCATCGTAGGACCAAGCAAACACATCTTTGAATTCGAACAAAAGTTGGATCAGTGCATCCCTAGTTTTTTCATCTATGTGAATGCTTATCATGGTTTCTTGGACCTCTTCTGAACTACCCAAATTAACTGGCTCAATTTCATTTAGATTTGGCTTAGGCTTATTCTTAAATTGTTCCAATTCTCGGTTTATTTTCCTAAAAGCCTCATCTTCATCGTATTCGGGTTCTTGATTCATTATTTCACAATTAGACAGCGTGTTAGGATCTGGGCATGAAGTCCGCAAGCATGTCATGTTATTTAAGTCCGCATTATTAGAACTGAAAGAAGAAATAAGAAAAGTAACAAAAATCAGAAAGAATAAAGGAAGAGATTCATAGACGATGAAATATTGATTTCATTTCATTGAATTTGAAGATAGCAGGGTTTGCATTGGAATTTTAAAGACAATAAACTAAAAGAAACATCCGAGTTACACCCTGGAATAACTAGAGATGTAGAAAAGGTGGCAAGACCGGACTACCGGGATTCCCGCCTGACTGGGAACGGAGTAGCCTTCCAGTTTTGCAGCTTGGCATTAGGCCCCATTGCACCTCAGCGGTGCTCGAGCCTTCTCCCGGCCGGACCATGTGGGTTTCATACAACATCTGCCTCATTGCTCCACATATGTCTTCAATTTCCTCGGCCGTGAAGGCCTCATCTTCCTCTTCTATGTATTTGGGCTTGACGAATTTTTTGAAAAGATGTGGGAAGACCCAACCATTGCTCTTTCGCTCATTTGCCCATGTCACATCAGCTGGTGTGGCGTGAAAACCCACACCGAAGAACTTCTCGCTAGCAGCCAGAGTGATAGGTTCTGTGATACCTTGCAATGATGTCCCGAGCCCCTTCCCAGGCTTATAACCATGCCTGATCATTTCATTAGCGACCATGATTGATGCATTTGAGAGAAAGGGTTGAGGACACGGGCTTCCTTCTTCATATTGATCTGCGACCACAACCTCAAAAGCCTGATAGACTATGTGCTCGCCACCTTCCCTAGCTTCGAGACATGGGACTGACGGGTCCCTATAAATTGATTACTCGTCCTCTCCATGGACCACGATCTCCTGATCTTCGTGTTCAAATTTCACCATTTGGTGGAGAGTAGAAGGTACCGCATGAATCCAAGGCCTTCCTAAGAGAAAATTATAAGAGGTATCCATGTCTAGGACCTGAAATGTCACCTCGAAATCCACTGGACCAATAGTCAAAATCAAATCGATCTCCTCTATTGTGTCTCTCTTGATGCCATCAAAGGCACACACACAAACATTGTTGGGCCTGATTCTCTTAGTCCCAATCTCCATTCTTTGCAAAGTTGAGAGAGGGCAGATGTCAACTCCGGATCCGCCATCCAGCATGACTCTTTTCACATAGTACCCCTCGCACTTAACTGTCAAATGAAGGGCTCTGTTGTGGGATGACCCTTCCGGGGGATAATCATTCTTGCTAAATGAAATCTGGTTGACTTCGAAGAATCTTTCTGCCATCCTTTCCAGTTGTTCAACAGTGGTTTCAATCGGAACATAAGCTTCATTGAGGGTCTTTATCAACACATTCTGATGCTCAGTTGAGCTTACCAGTAGAGACAAGAGTGAGACCTGAGAGGGAGACTTCCTAAGTTGGTCAATTACCTCGTAGTCCGCAGTTTTCATTTTCCGGAAGAATTCATCGGCCTCTTCAGCACTAACGGGCTTCTTGAGCAGGAAAGGCTTCTTTTTGGATTTGTTCAAATTGTGGTATTTCTCGGCTGGGTTAGTTTCATTTGCTTCCCTATGACCTCTTTTCCCTTGTATGTCACTACCGCTTTGTTGTAATTCCATGGGACGACAGTGGGGTCTGTCATGGGTTTCTGTGGTGCTCGACCGATAACCACGGACTCACTCAGCCTTGGTGAGATTACCGGCCCCTGTGCCACATAAGTCCCTTTGGGTACATACATCTTAGGTCCTTTGTTCAGCTCGAACCTTTTTGGAGGACTCAATGTCAATTGTACTTTCCTGTGAGCCTGGGGAACATAAAGAATGGCATCTTTAGGGGGTACTGCCCCTGTTTTGGTTTCCACTGTTTTTTCTGCACTTTGAGGGGTGGATTTACTCTTCTTCTCCCCCTTGTCTTGCTTTTCAGCAGCCCTTGGTTCTTTTCAACATCAACGATGGCAATAATGGCTTTCAGGGCGGGGTCAAACTCCTTATCTTCGCAAATCATCCCAATAACTGGCCCGTTCTTGTGAGCCGGCAATGGGTTGTTGGTCATATTAGGGATCTCTTCATCTTTCAGAACTATCCGTTTTTGGTCTATTAGATTTTCAACCGCCTTTTTGAGAGTCCAACAGTCTTCAGTGTCATGCCCTTCCGCTCCTGAATGGTAAGCAGATCGAGTATCGTGTCGGTAGGAGGGTGACTCTAGGTTTTGCCTGGTTTGGGGTACGGGTTGCAACAAACCCATTTGGACCAGTTTAGGGAAAAGGCTAGAGTATGACTCACCAATAGGCGTGAAGTTATTTCTTCTGGGTGGCTCCCGGGAACGGGCGTTGTATGGGAAATTATTTTGTGTGGGTCGGGGATTATATGGAGTTTGGTGAGGAAGGTTATTTCTAGGAAGTGGAGCTCAGTTTTGGTTAAACTGTTGTTGTGGCCGAGCGTATGGCTGGGCATTCATCACCGTGTAAGGCTGAGGAGCCATAGCATAAGCCACATCCTGGTGAGGAAAATAAGGTTGTGGGGTGCTTGGAGGCAAATAACCTCTGGGTGGACGGGGGTTTCTCAAGCTTGAAGCTGCCATCGCCACCTCTTATTTCTTCTTTCTATTTGCTACACCTCCTGTCCCGCTTTGGATTGCTTGGGACGTAGCTCTTATAGTAGATTGGCTCAATATGCGACCTGTTTGCAGACCATTCTCGACCATCTCACCAATCTTGATAGCCTCAGCAAACGGCTTTCCCATTGCAGACAGCATGTTCTGAAAGTAGTCAGCCTCTTGGGCTTATAGAAAAACACTGACCATCTCGGTCTCATCCATCGGGGGCTTCACCCTGGCCGCTTGTTCGCGCCACTTAACAACATATTCTCGGGAAACTCTCCGAGGACTTGTTTTTGAGGTTTGACAGGGAATTTCTGTCTGGAGCTATGTTTATGTTGTATTGAAACTGCGTGACAAAATCTCGAGCCAAATCATCCTATATGTGCCAGTGAGATATGTCTTGATCCATGTACCACTCGGATGCAATGCC
Organism: Nicotiana attenuata; assembly: GCF_001879085.1. NCBI lineage: Eukaryota > Viridiplantae > Streptophyta > Magnoliopsida > Solanales > Solanaceae > Nicotiana > Nicotiana attenuata. The sequence continues at coordinate 91,839 of NW_017670409.1, read as the reverse complement.
AACTAGACTCTCTCCGAAATAGTCCATTAGAAGCTCTTCTTTTCCGCCTGCCCCTCTCAGTTGATTGTAATACCTCGTTGAGGGTGGCTAGTTGGGGTCCCCGTCGCCCCGTCATACTTTTCTAACTTGGGGGTCTTAAAACCAAGGGGCAAGTGAACATGTGGGAATATACACAAATCAGCGTAGGATACGCTCTTCTGGCCACTTAAGCCTTGTATATTCTTGAGGCTCTGTTCCATGCTCCTCATCTTCCGAGTGATTTCCTCTTGCTCGGGGTTCTTTGTAGTTTTCTCCTGTCCCGTGGTGAACTCATACCGGGGTTGTTGAGGGTAAGAATTGGTGGTAGGATGGGCCGTGTCTGGTGGAAAGGATGGTACTTGGAAGGTAAAAGACGATGGATCAAAGCTTGGCCTGGGAAAAGTGGGTTGTGCCGTGGCCGAGGATGGTGGTGCAGTGAATAGTTGGAAGCCACACCCAAAATTAATGCCTGGGGGCGAACCTCAGAAGGCATTCCGGTAAAGTGGGCTGAGATGGTAGGATATCCAAGTGGGGTGTTTGGGTAATTTATTGGGACGTTGGAAGTTCCACTTGCCCTTGCCCTAGGAAGTAGCTCAGGGAAACCAGGTATTGCACTCGGCGACTCTCTACCGTAGGACCAGGCGTCCCACATTTCCAACATGCGGAGATGCAGTACCCTATTTTCCTCAGCAGCCTCTGACTCTGATGTTGGGATGGTCGATATCGGGCTATCCTCTAGGATAGGGATTCTTGGTAGATGACTTTCTGACGACATTTCGACACTTCCCTTGGATCTTGTAAAGTAAGGGTGCAAAGACAGAGTACCACAAAACCAACCACCTTAATACAGAAGTTACTCAATAGCAAACACAACAAACCGCTTAGTTTGAGACAATTAACACACAGGGAATCACACATTGGGGGTGTGATGCACCTATACAGTTACATGTGTTTCTACATGTTTTGCAACAGTTGCGTGTCTCATCCCGGCTTTTGTTTATTTCCCCAATCTTTCTTTCCTTTCGCTACTTTTCACCTTTTGCTCTCTCTTGCACTTTATCATTGTTTCCTTTCTTATTTTCTCTCTTTTTCTTATTTTCTCTCTTTTTTCAGGTTATCTCTCTTTCTTTTATTCGAATTATTTAAAACCATGATCGGATCCGATTGGGATTGCCTATATATCATGACGCCGCGTGAATCAGATCATCACGTAGTTTAAGGGATAAATGTGAAATAAATAAACACTTTTTGTTTTTTTTGAATTTTCATTAAAACAAACTTCTAATTTTCTATTACAAAGACTCGATCCTACATACTTGATAATTTAAAAACTAAAACAGACTCAAAACATAATCTAGGAAAGAAAATACAGACTCAAAAAGAGAAAACAATCAAGAGTACATAAGTGTCTCCAATCCTGCCCTAGGGACATCAGTTGGTCTTGCCGCGGGCCTACGTGCCATGTCATCCTGGAGGCGATAGAGATCATCCATTATCTGGCGAACGAAGATTATTACTGTGGCGAAGAACATGGACCTGGTCATGTCCTTGCACTCGTTGCACTTCATCACAATGTATCGGTGATTCTTCTAACCCTTTCCCTGATGATGCCCTTTTCTTGCAACAAACGCCCAATCCGTTGAGATCTAGCCTCCAAAACCCGGGAGGCCATATGATTCTGTTCTTGCAAATGCTGTAGGTCTTCCTCTAGCTGTGCCATCAAAGCGTAGCAATGTTCTCTCTCGGCTTTGAAACTCTTGGCTTGTTTAGTCATTTCACCCTCAAGGCTATGAAGCTCCTTTTTCCAACCCATGACCCCTCTTTCATATCTTTCTTTCAACCGTCGAACGAAAGTTGCCCGTTCTTCTGCATTTTTGGCCAACTTTGTTCGGGCTTTTACTAGCTCAAACTCAGTCTTTTGCAAATCATCCTCGTAGTCACGTACTTTCTGCGTATGGCTGTAGATGAGCTTTTCGTCTTTTCTGCTTCTGCCCGGGTTCTCAGCTGCTATCCTCATATTCCGAACTTGGGCCCGGAGAGCTTCATTTTCTTGGGCCAACCCTTTTCTTTCACCTTCGGCCTCTCGTGCCTGTAGATCATTATTGAATGTGATATTTCTCAGCTCTTCTTGCAAAGCTTGAATGGTGGCTTGATATTTTTTCTCCTTCTCTGTCACGACCCAAACCGAAGGGCCGCGACGTTACTCAACCGAGTACCAACGTAACATATCTTTCTTATCATACTATCATGGGTAAATGAGCTAGAAAACCCTTCATGAGATAACAAGAATAAAACATAAGGGAATACTTAACGTATGATGACCCAGCATGATATACAAACTTATACATGTGACATACGGGCCTATAAGGCCGACATGACCATTTGTAAACTCAAAACATAGGCCGACAAGGCCATACAAGTATCCATACACCTGACATCTGTCTACAAGCCTCTAAGAGTACATAAAATCATAAAGGTCGGGACAGGGCCCCGCCATACCAATCAATACATATCCAAAGCATACTGACCAAATAGGCAACTCCGGAGCAAGTGGAGTACACCAATACCTTCGCTGAGCTGATAGCCTACTAGGAGGAATGTCAACCTGTCTATCGGGACCTGCGGGCATGAACGCAGCGTCCCCAGGCAAAAGGGGCATCAGTACGAATAAAGTACCGAGTATGTAAGGCAGGAAAGCATAAATAAGAACAGTAATGTAAAGAGAGATAGAGGAGATACAACCTGTAACATCTGAGTGCCTCTGGGGGCTACTGACATGAAATGCATAATACATATATATACATAAACTTTTAAAAACATACGCCTCTGTGGGCATCATCATCATCATATCATACCCGGCCTCAAAGAGGACTCGGTAAAAACGTACCCGGCCACGTGGAGCTCGGTAAACCCAACTGATCAGTGGTTGAACAATAGGTGCCATACCCGGCCGACTATAGCGCGGCTCGGTAGAGTAAAATAAATACCATATATAATGCATGCTAGACTCATGGAATCACGTTCTAAACCTTTCGGAGTGACGTAAGAACATTATGGACATCCATACCCTCAATATGAACCTCAGTAGGATTCAAAGAACGGAAAGAACAACATGGACAACCTTAGTTTCTAGGAGTAGATCCGTTATGAAATAGCATATTCATTTCACTTTAGATCATGCCAAAAGAAAGAAGGAAGTGCCTTAACATACCTTGTATATTCTTCCCAACCTCAAACTATGCAATTTCACAGCTCCTTAGTCTACAATAAGAGAAATGACACTCTCGTTATCGTTTAAGCGTCGTAACTATTATGTATCGACCACAACCTATTTTACAATAAAACGGATAGCACCTCCCCTATATATATGACTTCACACTAGTCAAAACAATCACAAACAGCCCAACATACCCCTATCACTTCATACACAACACGACAACCATAATAGTGTCAAACAATCCGAAAATGTTATGACGAACGACCAACAAACAACCTTGCCATTATGTGGTGTTTCTCCACACCCTTCCTCCTCTCAACTCCATAAAAACAGTAGTAAAAGAGACAACCCAATACCAACACGAAACAGCCCAAAAACAGTCTCACAAGTTCATCAACTCAAACATAATTTTTCGGTTTACTTAAACACGTTTCGACTTGTCTTTTCTTTCAAATTGAGAAATACAACCAAAAGTACATCATTACACCTCTTGTCCAATAAACCAGCCATGAATATAACTTAGAAATAAGTTCACAACCAGCCAACCATTGCACAAGATCAAACAACATACCATTCTTCCGAAACTAGCTAGGTCTATTCTTTACGATCGAGTTACAACTCGCAAACGCATAGATAATGGAAGGAGAAGCATAAAATTACCTTGTACTGAGTATCACCCACTAAACCTGGTCCTTTTTCATCAAAAATAAGTTCCTCAACGCGGATACAAGAAGGAGAAAGAGAAACTAGCATGCTGTCCGGACTTTTCAGCACTAGAATCGCGTCGTAACACCCGGAATACCCTAGGGTTTGTGTGGGATTTTGGGGGAGGAGTTGCAGGGGTTCAATTAGGTTTTCTTGGTCTGAAATACAGGTGAAATAACTCAGTTTGTATTCCCTTAAAAGACCCCTCTTGGCCGACTTTGGGGCTTTTAATTAAGTCCTCTCATTTTGGCAAGTAGGTGATGCACCTACTTGTCACCTACCAGTCTGCGCTGTCTCGCGAAAATGTAAATATCTCTCTACTCCAATATCGTATCGACGAACGGTTTAATGCGTTGGAAACTAGACTCGTAGATCTTCAATTTGATATGTAGATCATCCATTGATTCCAAGTATATTGGGAGAAAAGTGCATCTACATTTGACCTAAATTTCAGCATATTATAAATGGAACTTGTGATGACCTTTTCCAACTTTTGTTCCACAACTCGCTTGACTTCAAAACATAACACCAACAATGGTACGACTAAAATAACTCATAATATAATATCCTTATAATGTTAATAACCCTAGTATTACCCCAAAATTACATGGTAAAGTATTCCAACTTGTCGACCTTCGACGAAACTTATTTTCTTCAATTCGTTTAGCTTCTAAGCGTTCAAACCTCTTGCTACTTCATGGTTAAACTTTTTAACAAGAGTCAGTCATTCACCACCTTTCATGGCAGTCTCAATAATTGGACTTGATGAATGTTACTTATTACCCGAGCATAGCTACATACAGAAGAACACGGGGTGTAACTTTTCAATCTCTCTCTCGCAGCACACCGTTTATCCCATTTCCCACGAGAACACCGTCTCTAGATTATCATCACGTCTCATAAACTTACGCTTGCACAGCTGGGGTTCTTCTTTCCTACGCGGGAACCTTTTCAGCGACATTCTCACCGGGCTCAGGCTCTGGCTCATCATTCACACAAAACCTTCTTTCAAACCACGCAGCTAATTTGGATCAACTTCTCCCCTGGCCAGATCTGGTACCTGGGTGTCACTTTTTAGATATCATATCGACAACCATTACAATCCCGTTAGACTAAAGCCTCGGTAGTGTTGCTTCTGGGTAGGTCGATGACTTGGGTACTCAAATCTGCATCTTCGGTGTATCATTTGATATCTTCCCAATTGTCTTAGAACTCGTTGTGTGTCATATGGTTGGATACTCCTTAGACCATACAATCCATCATATCAAGAGCTTTTGAAGCTTGTCATGTATGTGACTTCCGTACCAGAAGCCATTCCTATGGTCCATTCAATTTGACTTGCTTTAGATTCTTAAGTGGGAGACCTAGGCCTCAAATCCTCTTGGCGATTTTGTAGTCTTCCACCGTTCTTTATAATTCCTTATGAAATTGTCCCGTCCGAATCATAACTCATGAAACTCGGATCCGCGCACAGTCCTACATACCCCGCCGACATACTGTAGATCACCCATATGATACTGCCTACCCTCAGTACTATTATATAACCGATCGCAGCCAAAAGTATATTTCACCATCACAATACACGCCACGATTCTAACCGCTCGCTATTCCTACACTGTCATCTCACATAAAATCTGCACACTATTCCCACCAGGCGAACTTCCTCTATCATCTTACGCAGCAATACATGGGTGACTGCGCGAACGCAGCTGGTTCGACTCAACACATTTGAAGCAAAGAACTTAGTTGGCACCCTTCAAAGAATTGAGCCCCGGATTTGCCAAGGTTAATGTCGGGTAAATGTTGCTCAGCACTACAGAGAAGCTGTTGTGCGATCCTGTCCCTCTTTTCTTGGTCAGCGCAACCAGCATGTATCTCACTCTCTCTTCTGTCTAGCCAATTCATCACGCATCTTCATCTACCAGCATCATTATTGACCACCACTATGCCTCATCGTCAACCACAGAGTGTCTATTGTCCCTCACCGCATTTGGAAAGACCATTGATCCCCAAGATAATTCCACCGATGAAAGCGAACCGCACGTGAAATTTTCAAGATGCTCCTTATCTGGTTTTGTTTATCAATCCTTTTTCAATGTGTTTCAAACCCAGCATAAGTGCCTGAACCTGAAGTACAAGAAGTAGAAAGAACAACATCCTTTGCTCACATGGGCCTTCTTCATTTGTTTACTAATATTCAGAAGATCGAAGAACTTGTGCACAGAGGGAGCCCTTGGGAATATGAGTTGCTGCTTTCTCAAATCTTGGCCAAAGTCAATATACCCGGCCATTTCTTCCAGAGTAGGGGTGAGCTCGAAATTCGAGAAACGGAATACATTATGGACGGGGTCCCAAAAGGTCACCAAGGCTTTGATCAAATCTTCCCGGGGTTCGACGTTCATGATGTTTATAATGGAACCCAACTGCTTTTTTACCCAATCCTTGCCGTCTTTATCTAAATCATTCCACCACATGCGAAGCTGCAGCTGAGCCTACTCTATGACCAACTGCGATGGGTTCTGGACAGCATTCATTTATGACGGGTTCTGGATAGTATTCATTTGTACCTATGGAGGGTCGAGGTTAGGGTTGACTCTGGTGGACTCTTTTTGCAAAACAAGTTTTTCAATTTCTAAAAAAAAAAACAACGGACAATGACCCTTCTTATGCTACTTTAGCAAAAATGGTCGTTTTTTGAACGTGGCCCCTTCACAATTCCAAATAAATTTTGAGGCCGGGGGAAGGTATTTTATGGAAAAAGACATCTTTCTGACAGACTTGCCCGTTCTTTACGAAAATAGCCTTTTGACAATTAAAAGATAATCTAAGGCTATCCCGGTAAGAACGGCTTTGAAATACCACCGAGGCTGGGTCGGCTTATTCTTTTGACCAAAACCCTAAACTAAAAAAAATGAGGCCGAACCTTATGTGGGTTGCCTATGTATCCCACGTCCGGTGAGAATCAGATCTGCGTAGTTCGGTGAATTTTGACACAATTAAAATACATGATGTTTGACTCACTCTTTTGAAATACATTTTCCTCTTTTTTTCTTTCAATAATTTTGGCAGAGTTTCGAGACATTTTCAAATACTGGGATTTTTAGAACCGGGTGAATTCTCTATCCTACCTCGCTCTTGGTTTTTCTTGTGATTTTCTTTTCCTAGCCGGTCAACAAGCAAGCCGAAACAAATAATATTCACATAGCACGTAGGATGCATCAGGATGGTCTTTATTTTGGGTACACCTGTCCTAGACGGACCCAACCCCTGTGTTGAGTCCCCAAGGTCGAATGCACGTGATGTAAATAAATGTTCCTACTAGGAACCGGCATGAGGTTATGTTATTCTAAGTTTAAACCTGGGGTTGTGTTCTAGACCTGACTCACCCGAGCGGACAAACTCGAGTCGAGGAGGGGGTAACGTACCAGGAGCACGAAAGTTTGCCCGACCTTGTTGCTTGCCCAACCCCGTTCTATCTAGTATAACTCTAACAGAAAAGTGGGCCACGCGAACGTGAGCACCATTTTTTAGAAGACTCAGAAGGGAGGCATAAGGAGACATTTAAATACAGTTCAAGTAATATCAAAGCGGTAAATAAATGGCAATTAGCACATTAAACCCAAAAAATACAGTAATATCAACAATAAAGCCAAATAAAAATCACATTAATAAGCTCGAATTCTTGAACCCTGAATCGGAAGTTCTGGGTTCTTTTCCCCAGCAGAGTCGCCAGAGCTGTCACACCTCCTTTTTTACACCCCCGCCCGAGGGTATATAGGAGTTTTTCCTATTAAAGTGACATTAATCGAGATGGAATTAATTAATTTAGCAGAGTCGCCACTTGAAATAATTAATGGTGTCCCAAGTCACCGGTTTATTTTAAATCCCAAATCGAGGAAATTTCGACTTTATTTTAAAAGTCTGCGAACCACAAATTCTAAATAAGGAATTCTGTTAACCCGGGAGAAGGTGTTAGGCATTCCCGGTTCCGTGTTTCTAGCACGGTCACTTAGTGATTTATACTTGGCCTAAATTGTTTAACTACTCATTTTTAGGACCTATGTGCATTTATCTTTTACCGCTTTTAATCACTTGAATTATTCGTAATTAAAGAATTGAGTTACGCGTACGTATACTCTTTTCCTTTGGCGCGTCAAAAATCATGTCACGCGAACGTGTCTACAATCAACAATGCTTTGTTTATTTTATTAAGAAAGGTTTGGTTGAATTTGCGCGAGCGCATCCCTCGAGTTACTTTTAGAATTAAATTCGCAATTATGTTATGCGAACGTATACATAATCACAATACTAGTCTAAATCGAGCCTAAAGCAAACTACGATTATTTAATATCTAAGTTGTGATACTAAGATAAGGGCCATATATGATTTAATTATGATGGCACACCTCAAACCTTATCTTCAAGTGCTATCTCTTGATCTACTTTTATGAGGGCCATGAATTATAGGTTTTGTTTGGTATGGCACACCTCAACTTATTACCCTTTTTTTGAAGGAAAATTACACTTAATTAGAAGAGCTAAATTTAAATTAATTCTATTGGAAAGGGATTTAGGCATAAGAGTTTGTTACTGGGTTTAATCAGAAAGGTTCAACTTTGCAAGAAGCTGCATCTGGGCTAGGACTTTGGCCCAAGAAAAACGAAAGAGCCCCACCAGGCTCTTGCTGGTCCGAAATCTGGTTTGAACAAAGCTGGCCCATATTGGACCTGAAATAGGCGGGCCCAGTCGCTATTTTTCCTAGCTGGGCCTATCCACCTCTACCTTTAGCCATTACTCACATATTTACAATAATGAAAAATCAACTTGCTTTTAAATAAAGCCAGGATATACAATATAACTCTAATTCAACAATTGATGACACGTTCAAGTAGGGATAGAATTTAAAGACTAAACATGATTCTATTACTAAAAATTAATCAATATGAACATAAAATGACTCATGACAAAAGGGCTTCTGGACTGACTTAAAGTCTGGTCCTATAGGCTAGGCCCAAACCATCTAAGGACAGTCTTGTACTTGGGCTAGAGATTCAGCCCCTTTTCTATCTACTAAACAGCCTTTGATTCTGCTGAATAGTCTCAAAGCCCAGCAACATTACTGCTTTGTAAAGACATGACAAAACACGTAATTAAGTCCCTAATACATCAATACTAATGTCTGATTTATTATAGTTTTCCACAATGGAATAAGCAACCTTTTAAAATCCAATACATTGAGACTTGTTACATAACTTAACTTACATTAAGAGCTAAACTATTACAAATTACTATAGCTAACATCATGAGGACACCCTGCTTCTTTTGGACATGACTTGTCCATTAGAGCTTGTTCTTTTTAAGGCAGCCTGCTTCCCTCTTTCTAGCTTTGAACCTGCTGATTTGGCCAACCAGTGACCAAATCTGCAGGCAGCAGCCTATAGCCAAACAGACAAAGAAAGAAAAATAATGGTTTTGAGTAAAGAGGAAGCTGTCAGATGAAAGAAAAAGAAAGAAAAAGAAAGCATACCAACACACTTTATTAATAACCAAGAGTTTGGTAATAGACAGAAAAAAGACTGTTTTTGCAAACTGAAACAAATAGGCACTTCAAATATCAGCCAAGTGATTCATGTTCAAAATTCATTCATGTAAGAACTTGGCTAAGTAATATGATCAAACATGCTAGTGAAGTACTACCTTAACACATTTGAGTGAATCATGTACATAAAGAACAAACAAGTTGGAAATAAGAAGAGGCATTCAACAGACAAGAACTTTACATTCAACTATTCCGGATAAATGGTTACAAAGGCCAAGAGAAACATACCTAAATACAGAAAAGAAAAGAGGAACAGCAGAAGATCAGAAATAGGGGTCAAAATACAGGTCTGGAGTTCAATCAAGCTCTTTTAAAGAAAAGCACAGCAGTGAACAACAACCAAATAGATCCCAGAATTTGAACCAAATTCAGTCAACTTTCAAACCAGAATCCCAACTAAAGAACCCAAGAAAATCCTCTATTTCAAACCATTTTTAGCTTGTAAAAACAAAAAGGAAGAAGTTTCAAAATTTTCTAAGATTTCTGAAATCTAGTCTTTTTCAGAAAGAAGAGAGAACTTTTTTGCAGTAAAAATGATGCTGAATCCATATGAATGAATGAGGGAATGTTTCCTTTTATAGAATGCACCAAAAGGCATCAAAAGAAGAATATTCTAACCTAAAATTTCTGAAAATCAGGATAGTACAACATCTTTTACAGCTGTCTGTCCTTTTCCTTATCCAATACCAATATTTTTATGCTAAGGATAGGGACAAGTGTGAAAAATCTAGAAGGTTCTGATATTAGCCTATGTGAAAGTCCATTTTTACCCCTCTAATTACTGCCTATTTCAACTTTGTCCTAAGTTCTGATAATTCAATTAGGTCCCTATAGGTTTCTAGTGGTTTACAAATCATGTCAAACACAATCACAACAATTCGAAAGATGCAAAAGATGTTAACAGAAATAAAAGTAAGAGAGCTGATGCAGCTTGAACTGAAATTAACCTAACTACTAATAAAAGGCTGTTTTATCTAATTAACTACAACAATCAAACTAACATTTATCAGAAAACCATAAAGAAATCCTAGAAGCTAAACTAATCATGTATATGAATGAAAAGAGATTAGTTAACTCAATTAAACATGAAAGAGTAGAAGCAGAATAATAAAAATAAACCCTAATTAAGCTTAAACTTATGCAAATTGAAATTAAATCTTAACATGCTCTGATTAATCTAATAAACAAAAACAACAACCAAACGAAACTAAAGAGCCGTGAATCAAAAGGGAAGAGAACCTAAAATTTCCAAACTAAATCATGCGGCTATGAACATGCAAAGAAGATAAAACCAACAGAAAAAGGAAAGGAAATTTTACCTAAACTTATTCTTCTTAACAAAACTGGATCGACTTCGGATTTTGACCCAAGTTCTCCGGGGTAGAATGAACTTTTAGACAACCATCAATCCATTGCTCTTATCAAGAGCAATGGACTCATGGAAGTCTTGGGTTCAAAACCCCAAAAATTGCCGGAAATTTGGAGGATTAGGGTTCCAGAATCTTAGATTTAAAATTCGCGAAAAATGAGACCGATTCGAAGGGGGCTAATGGTGGTTTAGGGTTCATAGGGGTGCCAAGATTATTGGTTGTGAATTTGGGGCCATTTGGAACACTTAGGGTTTTTGAGGCATTGATCTTAGATTTAAGATTCGAGCTGTTTGGTGATGATTCGAGGGAAATGGATTAGAGATTCGAAAAGAGGAGGTGACGGGGGTTCTGGGGTGTTAATTTTGAGTGGATTCCGCCGTGAGGTGATCTCCGTCCGGCGGACCACGGCGGAGACAGCGAGGGTAAGATGGCGGCTAGGGTTTCAGTGGGTTTGGACGTTAGAGATGAATGAGGGGTTCTGAATGGGGGGAGGCTCATTCGGACAGTTAAATACTTAGGAATCCTCAATTCCGAGCCGTTGGATCACTAAGATCCAACGGCTGTGATAAATCTGCACAAAAACGGGGTCGTTTGGTGTGATAAAGGGCTGGACCGGGTGTGGGAACGATTTTTGGGTAATTTTTGGGCTGGTTTTATTTTTTTCATGTTTTTCTTTTTTTTTTCAATTAAAAATCCTAAAATTAATCCAAATTGCAAAATTAAACTAATTACCTAATCACAATAATTATAAAATCACTTAATCCTAAATTAAAAGAGAAAAATCAATAATCTAAAAGGTAAAAATGTAAAATGGGCCATTTTTTTGTGATTTTCATTTTAATAAAACAAATAATTAACTAATTAATCCTAAAAACGTAAAAACAAAACCTAAATGCAATGCATGGTATTTTTGGCATTTTCATGATTTTTAATAAAAATTAAACGTGCACAAAAATGCAAACAATTAATAAAAATTCAACAAAAATTCCTAAAAAAATGGCAAATAATTTGGAAAAAATCTATTTTCTTGGATTTTATAGGAGTAGTTCGTATAGGGCGAAAATCACATGCTCACACTCATAACGTCCTGAAGTCGTACTGTCTCAAAATCGACCGTCGAGGATTCTCGGAGTCGAACACTGGAAGCCCTCGAGATGCCGTGATGCCCGTGAAATCAGGCCATCGATTTCTACCGTATACAGATAGTCCCCGCGTTTCTTAGAGTGGAACGATGAGAAACGACTTTAATATCCATCTCTTCGAACTTCCCGTGATGATGTCATATTGATGGTGCAAGCCTTTGTGATAACCGAAACGTCTCATAAGTCCACTTTTCCAGAATTATTCACTGCATTGTCGACCTTTATTATTCAGAACAATAATATCGTCATCAGTCCATTTTTCAAAAACGCATTGATTGCTCCTGCCGATACGTCTTTCAAAGACATTAATGGGGTCGCTGGTTACGCTGCCATCCCCTATAAAAGGGAACCTCCTGGAACCATTTCTTTATTCAAGTGTTCTCAGATTAGTCTTTCGCCCTTCTCTTCTCTTTATCCCCATCCATTGTTATTTTCCATGTTTGAGCCCCGCGGTTTTAGGGCCGCATGGCGGCGTTCTCATCAGTCATGCCACGGCCCTTTCCTAGGGCTTTCCCTTGCCCAGCGAGATTACACCGACTTGTTGTTGTTGTTGTTGCTATTACTATTGTCGTTGTAGGCTCGAGATGGTGATACAGGGGGACCAATTTCTTCCAGTTTAGGAGGATGTTTGGACTCTACACCGCTGCTCGGGAGGGTGTTCGGACTATACACCGCTGCTCACCTCCCTACTCCGTCCTGGTGTGGCACTTCATCTCCTTTGCCTTCCTCAACCGTTGAGACGCTTTTGGCGGGGGGATTGAGATTAGGCCTCCGAAGATACGATTACCGAGGGGGCGGCGGTCGAACATAATGCCGTCGAGAATATACCCCCGAGAACAACTTAGATTTCTGGCTTTTGTCGTATGCATTTTCTTTTGCTTCTTTTTTTCTGTGTAAGGACCCTTCGTGGGCTTTTGTAATCTTATGTAAGGACCCCTCGTGGGCTTTTGTAATCAAGTGTTTATGAATATAAAGATGTTTCTTAAATTTGCCTCTGATATATGCTATATTTCCCTTTATCTATGTTTGTGAAGAATCTGAATGCATGACCCCATCGATTGGTGCATATATCGAGCCTGGGTGCAAGTATTTCTTCTGACTTTTGATTGATTAACATGGCTCGCCGCAGAACCCTTTGCCGTTCCTTGGATCGAGCCTGGATTGGACTGATATACTCGGGCCGTCGGGACCCTGACTTCGAGTTGAACAGAGACTGCCTTTAGGCTCTCGAGAGCAGTCTCAGAGTGGGGGTTTGCTCAAATTCGGGCCACTTGAAACTTGTTTTGAACTTAGTGTAGATAGCTTTAAGGCGTTGTAGATAGATCCCGGGTGAGGGTTTACCTGGGTTTAGATGGTACCCCCAGGGCCAAACAAATGTGAGTATAGTTTAAACGCTTATTTTCCTCTTGAGAGAAGCCCTTGATATCGGGTACCATCTCGGGACTTGTAATGACATTGATGGCTTTCTAGAGCCAATCTTTCTCTTGGTGGAGGTCCTCGAGATCGGGTACCACCTCGGAACTTGCAGTGATGCCAATGGCTTCTTGGAGCCTAACTTCTTTTTGATGGAGGTCCTCGAGGTCGGGTACCACCTCGAGATTTACAATGATGCCAATGGTTTCCTGGAGTCTAACATCTTTCTGGTGGAGGTCCTCGAGGTCGGGTACCACCTCGGGAATTGCAATGATGCCAATGGCTTCTTGGAGCCTAACTTCTTTTTGATGGAGGTCCTCGAGGTCGGGTACCACCTCGGGACTCGCAATGGTGCCAATGGCATCCTGGAGCCTAACATCTTTCTGATGGAGGTCCTCGAGGTCGGGTACCACCTCGGGACTTGGTTGACGCGGGGTTTTGGACCTTGAAGCATCGTATGGCGACGTCGAGTGTAGGATACGGTTACGAAGCGACCAATGCAATTCTGCCTACGTATCTTTCCAAAGCGATAAAAGCTTTAGCCAATATTTCTAGTCGGCCTTCAGGAAAGGCGAATGGTCGCCGCTTTTTCCATATATAGGGTTGTCCGCACCCTTTCTGAGATTCTGCTATTCCGAGTAGTTATCCTCTTTCACAGAGTTCTCCTTTCTTGTGACAATTTTCCTTTAACCCAAGACTTCCGCCTGAGTCTTCATTTCCCCTTCCTTCATCTTACTGTAGCCACGACTGCTATGCCTGAATCCGCTCGGCAAGGGGAAAAGAGCTCCGCCTCTGGGCACTTTGCTTCGGGGGGGGGGGGATTCTCCTTCCAGAAGAGACTCCCAGTGTTTGAGGTTATCGGGATTATGCCTCGAAGACCATTTCTTTAATAGGAGGAGAGCATCTGGAATCAGTGAGGAGAGACTGTGGATGGGGGGAGAAAGTAGCATTGCGTGTACTTTCCCCGAGAGAGAGCGTTATGGATCACGCCGAGGGGTTTTTGAACGTGTATACGTACCCCTCCATGCTAGGCCCCCTGATAGGGTTGTGCTTGATTTCTGTCAGAAATATCGGGTCACCTTGGCGCAGGTTCATCCGTCATTTTGGCGGATAGTATTGATGGTGAGGTTCTTTGTGGAGAAGGCAGGGCTTGAATTCACACTCAGTCATCTTATCAGGCTGCACCGACCTTTTCACCATCGAGGTCTGCTAACCTTACAATGCCGGTCGGCCACGCCTTTTGTTGTTGATGGTGAAGAAGGCGGAGATCGGGAGTGGATGAGTCGATTCATCCGAGCACGGACTGTTGATATTATTCTGGTGGAGTTTCTGCCATTTCCTGAGGAATGGAATTTTACACGTAAATGGTACATTCGTGCTGTCGTAGTTTTGTTTATGGTGAAGACGAGCTCCGTAAATGTGCCTTCTTTTCCTTTTCTGCAGCGATTTCGTGGACGCCGAGCTAGGTTCCCGATCTTCCGAGCTGGGTTCGGAAGTTTGTGACCCACTCGACCTACAATGAACGTAAGTGGAGAGCTTTATCTAAGGATAGGTAGGAGGCAAAACACCACGGTACGTGCTATGCGATTTGCTCTCACCCCCTTTTTTCTCGGAAGGGCGCCTTTTCTTTCTGCATGCTAACTCTGTTATTGTAGGCATCGGGGAGCCTTCTGAGGCGAGGTCGTGACCCTTTAGTGAGGAAGAAGGGTTGCTAGATACTGGGCTAAAGAATGATAATAATAAGCAAGAGATACCTCTGCAGAGTGACTAGACCGGGGGCCCGGAGTGGAAATATTGACTAAGCCTGCCATGCCCTTAATTTCTGGGGTTGGCAAGGCGGTCTCTCCTCCGATGTCACCCTTTTTTTCTGTTGGAGGTACTTCGAGGGATACTCGAAGCTCGGGATCATATGTGCCGAGCACCCGTGCCCCGATCGTGGTTGATTCTTTTGGAGCTGAGGGAGCCAGGCTAGCAGATGTGCGCTCGGCCTTCGAAGAAGCCCAGCAGCTTCACTATGTGGTGAGTTTTGGCACAGGCCCTTCGAGTTCCGTGCCCTCCATTCCTTATTGAGTTTTTCTTTGTAGGTTTTTGACAAGCTTAAGTCCGAGCTGCTTCGCCGCGAGGCCAGGCGGCGGAAAGTTCTGGATGAGGAGAAATCCCTTAGGCTCCTTTGTGATGAAAGGGAAGTCGAGCTGGCACGCTTACAGTATGAGGCAAGTCAGAGCTTGAATTATGAGATTTTTTTGAAGGAGTAGGTAGTTTTTGTTCTGAGCGAGTGTGTGTTCTTTCTTCTAGCTCCTGAGGCTGATGTTTCGTTTACTTCAGTTACAGAAAAAGATAGAGGACCTGGAGTGCCTTCAGAATGAAGTTGGCCGAGTCGAGCGTGAGTATGACGAGTTAAAGGCTCCGTTCAAGATTCGGCAGAAAAGGGTGCTCTAGGTAAAATCTCTACCTTTGAGGTTCAACTTCGCTTAGCTCATGATAATAGCTTAGTTCGAACAGACATCATTACGAAGCTCGAGTCTGAGCTTTTGAAGATAAAGGCCGAGGTTGTGGACGCTCGACCTGAAGCTGCAATGAGCCGAACTAAGGCCGACCAGGAAGTGGCGGTCTATTTGAAGGACGCTGCCGATGCTCAAGCTGAGCTGAGAAGGATTTTTGACCCCGAGGGCATGAGCAAGGAATATGCTCGGTGTAAGTCTCGAAGGGAAACGCTCGAGGAGATCCATGCTAGGGGCTTCGACCTCTCGGGAGAGGTGAAACAGGCGAGGGCGGACGAGCAAGGCGCTAGGTCACTTCTATCCGACGCTGAGGATAGCGAGGATGAGGCTGACGGGCCGTAGTTCTCAAGGGGAATGTAGATTTCCTTTTTTTGATTCCGCACACAATATTTTCAAAGTATGTTGTAAATGGAGCTTGTGTTTTTTTGTATATACGTAGGAACGAAAACCTTGTGGTTTTGTTTCTTCTGTATCTCTTCCTGTCTTGAATTTAGCCAGATGAACTGGTCTTTGAGTTGAGAGGAGCCCTTAGATTCGTGGTATGGCCCCGAGGCTCATTAGGCTGGCCCATAGGCTTTTACGCACTTGGTCGATGCAACCTTTTAGTGTAAGCTGACGACAATGGATCTTACGCTTTTGCTCTTAGGCAAATTTAGTTAACTGTTTTGGGTTCAGTCTCCGAATCGGGTTTCGAATAGAGCTCATTCGACCCTCAAGTTTTGAATTTTAAGCTGGCGACAGTGGCTCTTACGCTTTGGATCGGTGCGACCGTTTATGTGGGCTGGCGACAATGGCTCTTACGCCTTGGGTCGATGCTACCTTTTATACGGGCTGGCAATAATGGCTCTTACGCCTTGGGTGGATGAGGCCTTTTGTGCGGGCTGGCAACAATGGCTCTTACACCTTGGGTCGATGAGACCTTTTGTGCGGGCTGGCGACTATGGCTCTTACGCCTTGGATCGATGCGACCTTTTATGTAGGCTTTATTTTTCCCTCGATAAGGATTTTTTGAAAGTGTTTGCCTAACTCTTCGACGGTTTAATTAAAAACCTCGATTGCGAGTCATTATATGGCGATATCGAGCACCTCGGGAGGTTTGGCTCGGAGGCTGAGTATCTCAAAGCCAGTGTTTAGGAGCTGACATGGTCGAAGCTCTTTTGCCTATGTCGAGGGTAGCCTGTTTAACTGGTTCTTTTCGAAGTATATTCGAAGTAATTGAAGGCCTGTGATTTTGTAGCGACGGTCGGGCGTCCCCGAGTCGCGTTAGTTTGGCTGGTATAGCCTTGTGACAGTAGTCATTTATGTTTGGCCGGAGCCACTTTTATTCCCGAGTGAAGTAGTTTCGGTGTCTATATCGAGGGTATGCCTTTTAGGGGTCTTACAAGTTCGATATATAGCCTTAACTTTGAGATTGGGTTTATGCCTTTAGTAAGGTCTTACAAGTTTGATATGCCTTTGAGGTCTTACAGTTTTGGATACTTGGTACAAGTATGGTTCATGCCTTGCTCGAGGTCTTATAGATATTGTCACTTGGTACAAGTGCGGTTCATGCCTTGCTTGAGGTGTTACACATATTGTTGTTGCCTTATGTAGGTCTTACGAGACCGAGGCTGCCCATATGAGGTCTTATGGCCTCGGATTTTTGATAAGCCGATGGAGATGGCGATTGATGGTAGTCCCCGAGTTATCGAGGATTTCTCGGCTCGGGAACCATTATGATGGAGGTGGCGATTCACGGCAGTCCCCGAGTCGTGGAGGATTTCCCGACTCGGGAGCCATTACTTGTGAACTTGGTATAGCCTCATTGAAGGCTTACGATTCTGGAGTTTCCGACCCGGGGGTTATGTGGACTTGAGTTTTTGACGCCAGTCCCCGAGTGCTCGGGATATTTTTGGCTCTGGAGCTATTTTGTGATCTCAGTGTTGCCTCATTGAGGGCTTATGAGTTAGGAGCTCCAACCCGGGGTCGCATTGTTTTGAGTTGTCGATGCCAGTCCCCGAGTGTTCGGGACATTTTTGATAGAGGAGCCATTTTTGCAAAAAGTACCGAGTTTCTTTTGAAGCGTGACATGCTTTGATGAAAAGTATTCTTTGATTACTTGGTACAAGTATACATGCCTTTGCTGTTAGGAGCTTGGTTGTTCTATGCGGACAAGGTTCGTTTGACCATTTGGTCCGGTATATTATTTTCTTATCGAGACCCTGTTCAGCATGTCTTAGCTTCTCCGAGAAGGTGATCTTCCGGGGGATGCCCCCTAGTATTCGAGGTTGATTGCAAAAGAAGCCTTGAATACTCGTTGAGTTTTCCTTAGGCAGCATGTAGGTGTTGCCTCGTTAAAAACCTCACCGGTAAAACCCTTGTTGGGATAATAACCCGAGCGAAGGAAAAGAGTGCAACGCATGCTTTCGAAACCTATGGGCTTGGAGAAGCGCTTCGGCCATTTTGATTGGGTACCTGCACTCAGGTTAGCGTAGAGTAAAATTGAAAGATTCGGGAGGCGGTCATACCTTTGTGTTGATTATCCCAACGATGTTTCGAGCCCTGATATATTTTAGTCGCTTGTGATGAGGATGCGGTACGGTCTTCTACTTTGTTTAGTCGGGCTTAACCGAAGATGTAGTTTGCTATCATTATTTCATTGTTTGTTTATCCTTCAGCCCTCTTGATGGTGGAGGTACTGGTGTTTCGGGCCGTGCCGGCCGTATTCACTGGTACGGCGGTTTCCACTTTCGTTGTTTTGTTCACCCAGTTGGGTCCGTCCAGGACTTCGAATGGCGGGCATAATTTGGTTAGGCAGTCCGAGCTACTTTGTCACCTTCGACTTGATAATATTGGTCGAGCTACCTGGATTCATAAGCATATGTCTGATTCGAAATGTGTTTACAAGAAAAGAAGTTACTAGTGCGCCGCAGTGGAGCCGAGATGGGGCCCGAGTTGGCTTTTCCCCGTTGAGGAATGTTTTTGCTTTCCTGGCTGGGGGTTCCTACAGGGTGCCAATACCTCCAAAGATCGTAGGGATGACATGTTGCGGCTCATCTGCTTCGTTCTTTTTGGTCGCCTCTTTTTCCAGGAAATGACTCTTGGCTCTGTCGTTGAGGAATTCCC
This sequence comes from Nicotiana attenuata, assembly GCF_001879085.1. NCBI lineage: Eukaryota > Viridiplantae > Streptophyta > Magnoliopsida > Solanales > Solanaceae > Nicotiana > Nicotiana attenuata. Next base: position 72,770 of record NW_017670409.1, on the reverse strand, counting down.
GGAGGAGACCTTTGCTGAGTAATCGGGCCACTTCTTCTCGGAGTTGCCAAAAATCTTCGGTCTTGTGCCTATGCGTGTTGTGAAATTCACACACTAAGTTATGGTTCCTTTGTGAGGGGTCCGATTGTACGGGCCTGGGCCACCTGCCGTCTCTGATTTTACTAATGGCAAACACGATGTCTGATACATCTACATTGAAGTTGTATTCTGACAAGCGAGGTGCCTCTGTTGGCCCCGTGTGCATATCAAATCCAGATTTGTTGACGAGTCCCCGATGATTCTGTCATCGGTCCATCCTTCAATCGTTGCGGGGTATGTTGCGCCTCGGGGCGTTCCTTTTGTCTTCGATGTATGACTGGTACCTTTCTTTGTTTGGTTTTGGCTCCTTTGCCAGAAGCGTGCTTGGGTATACCGAGCCCGAGGGGGCCCCTAGCTGGTCGTCCTCGACCCTGATTTTTGACTGGTATCGGTTATGAACATCCGACAAGGTCACGACCGGGTACTCGATTAGGTTCTTTTTCAGCTATTTCGAAGCCACCGAGCTTCGTTCGTTCAAACCTTGAGTGAAGGCTTGTACCGCCTAGTCATCGAAGACTGGTGGTAGTTCCATTCGTTCCATTTGAAAGCGAGATACGAACTCTCGCAACATCTCATTATCCCTCTGCTAAATCTTGAAAACGTCGGATTTCCTTGTTGCTACCTTGATGGCACCAGCATGTGCCTTTATGAAAGAATCCGCCAGCATGGCAAATGAATCTATTGAGTGTGGGGCCAGGTTGTGATACAACATCATCGCCCCTTTAGAAAGTGTTTCCCCGAACTTCTTCAGCAGGACGGACCCGATCTCATCGTCCCTCAGGTCATTGCCTTTTACCGCACAGGTGTAAGCAGTAACGTGCTCATGGGGTCCGAGGTTCCGTTGTACCTTGGGAGGTCTGGCATTCTGAACTTCTTCGGAATGGGCTTCGGAGCCGCTTCGTACAGGAACGACTTCTGCACGAACTTCTTTGAATCCACACCTTTCAGGATCGGGGGTGCTCCCAGGATCTGGTCGGCCCTGGAATTGTAGGTCTCGGCCTTTTTGTCATTGGCCTCTATCTTCTTCTCGCCCGATTGAATCCTCCTCGTGAGGTCCTCGAGCATCTTTACAATGGCGGGGTCAGCTGTCGACCCGTTATTGCTCGATCTCTCCGGTACCTGCTTGGCTGGGGGAGCTGTCCCCGGTGCTACCGTGCTAGGAGTTTTCTGGTGACTTTGCAGGTGAGCAATAACCAGCTGTTGTGCCTCCAACATTTTAATAATAACATGAAGGCTAACCTCCCGTTCTTCCCTAGTTGGGGTTTTCTATGTTTCTTGTTGATCTTCTTGGTGCACACTCATGTTGGTGTTTGAGATTATATCGACCTGTTGGGCGTCGCGTGAACCTACGTCCGCTGGAATTGGTCCTAGTGCATTCTCAAGGTTTCATGGTGGCACACCAACACCTGGAGCAGCCACACCGTTCTCTCCGTGGTTCCCAAGATTGTCGTTTTCACCTCCATTTACTGAGCTAGGCATTTTGACATGAAATTGAAGATCTTGGACAAGAAAAGGTGCAAAAGATAACTTGCGTTGTGTAATGAAACCGGCAAGAAAATAATCACTATTATTTTTAGCCCCACAGTGGGCGCCAAACTGTTTACCGTGAAAATGGTAATAACAATTAAATTTGATTATGGGATTCTAAAAATACATGATCTATTTTTATGCTGGTTGTTAAGCAGTTGATGCTATGTGAAAGACTTAGAAGCGAGATAAGAGATTGAAAATGAGATATTAATCAAACTGAATTACTGTCGGTCGGGCCTCGAGGCTACTTATTCGGGGCCTCGAGGTCGAGTTGGATGCTCGACTGGGAGCTGTCGAGGGTAGTCGATGGGCAACTAACAGTTATTATGAGATCAATGACGGCTCTTTATGACTGATAATAAGCAATAAATGAAGAACAATAAATAGAATACAATGAATGTAAGCAATAAATGAAGCAATGAACTCAGGAGAATGTGTTAGAGAGCAGAGAGAATGTTCTTATGTATTTAGTATGGAGCAACATGTCCTCTTCGAATGACAAGGTTTCCCCTTTATATATGAGGGAGAACATAGTACAAAAGCATTAATTACAAAGATATGGGGTAGGTATAACCACCTACTGCCCAGATACGTTGTCAGACTAGTTCACTAGACTTTGTCAGCTCTAGTCACGTGCCTTGGGAACTCCACCTTGAATCACCGAGACCGGTGATTCACATTTTCCCGGGGCGGGTCATTACTCATAACGTCCTGAAGTCGTACTGTCTCAAAATTGACCGTCGAGGATTCTCGGAGTCGAACACTGGAAGCCCTCGAGATGCCGCGATGCTCGTGAAATCGGACCATCGATTTCTACCGTATACACGAACACAAAAACTATTGATTTCCTTGAATTTTCAAAAAACTGACAATTCCGTTGAACATGTGAGCACCTAATTTTTGACCATATTTAACTCTTTTCATCATTTTTTAGCATTTAAATATCTTTTAAGTTTAATCTTGATATTTCAGCATTTGTTTCACCCTTTTAAGGTTTTATTTAAGAAAATTGAAATGATAAAAAGAGTCGTATTTTTAGTATAAGTGTTATTTTAATTTACAAAAAAAGAAGAGTTTCCAAAAAATATAGCTTATCTAGTTTAGTACAATTTTTTAGTTAGAAGCTTTAAGAATTAAATGTTGAGTGTAGTAATTTTACCTTATTTTAGTAGGTGTAGATTATTTTTCTTATTTATTATAAAAAAAAAAAGAAAATACTACCAAAAAAAAAAGAACCAAAGCAAAAGGGCCACCTAGCAAGATTCTTCCTTGTCTTTTGTAACAAACTCACATGCTCTCACTAAAAACTCACATGCACATACATACTCTTTTTTCTTGGCCACCAATTAATCCATATACCTACACCTATATATCACCCAACACACACAACACATAGGGGAGGAAAAACATCTGAAAAACAAGGGGAAAAAAGACGAGAAAAAATAGAAAAAAGAAAGAGAGGGGCGAAAAACTGAAGGAGAAAAAGGTAAAAAGCACTCCATCTTTCATCTTCTTCTCTTCTATCTCCACCTAAAAATACAGCAACTTCACCCCCTCAAAACCATCATTGAAACTCCATTTCTGGCCATAGTAGTAACCTGAAAACTCCATGGAAACTTGCTGAAAAGTCCAGCTCAAAACAACCCTCACACCACCACAAACCAGTCCTTGTTTTCTGCTAAAAAGCAACAAGATAACACTCAAAATCCAACTGCAATAAGCCACAGAAATCAGACAAAAGCTTCACCCAAAAAGTAGCTCGAAAAGTCCCTAAACTCACCCCAAAACATCACTCAAAACCAGCTCCCGAAAGCCACGAAAACAGCTCCAAACCTCACCTCAAAACAGTCATAACTTCACCCGAAATCAGTACCAAAATTTCAGTTTAGGACGAGTAGAGGTCATTGTTCGAGCTCCGGTCATCGATCTTGGTTGGAATGCCATTGTTGGTGTCAGTTTTCATAGCTGAAGCTCATATATTGTACACAACAACAAAAAAAGGTTAGAAATCCTTCAACTGAAACGTTCGCTCATAAATTGTGGTTGGTTCAATGTAATATGCAAATGGTTTTATGATGCTTCATGTTCATCCATTTCCCTCTGATTAATTTTAGTGTTACAACTCATATTCATGTAAGTGTTGATTCATTCCATAAGTTAGTCGACGTAAATCTGAGAAGAGATTATCTTTGAGATGATAAGTAGTTAATCCTATTGGTCTTAAATGATACAAGGGTGTATAAGGGTGGTTAACAAGTATTAGAAGCTAAACGAATCAAGGATGTTGTAACCCGTATTTTTGGGTAAACCTAGGGGTGCTAATATTCTCAAGAGGTCGTGTTATAAGGTATTTGAATAATATAATATCCATATAATAAGTCTTGAAGTCAAACGAGTTATGAAACAAAAGTTGTCGCAACATATGTTCATAATTTTACTTAAATTTTAGGTCAAATGTTACTAAGCTTTTCTCCCAATTTACTTGGAATTACGGGGTAATATACCCACCAAATTGAATATCTATGAGTCTAGTTTCCAACACATTTAAACCGTTTATCAATACGATCTTGGAGTATAGAAATATTTGCATTTTCGCGAGACTGCGCAGATTGGTAGGTGCATCACCTACTTGTCAAAATGAGAGGACTCAATTAAAAGCCCCAAAGTCGGCCAAGAGGGGACTTTTAAGGAATTATCAACTCATTTATTTCACCCATCTTTCAGACCTTGAAAACCAAATTGAACCCCTGCAAATCCTACCCAAAAAATCCACACAAACCCTAGGGTATTTCGGGTGTTACGACGTGATTCTAGTACCCGAAAAGTCCGGACAACTTGCTAGTTTCTCTTTCTCCTTCTTGTAGCCGCGTTGAGGAACTGATTTTTGATGAAGAAGGATCAGGTTTCGTGGGTTATACTAAGCACAAGGTAAGGTTATGCTTCTCCTTTCATTATCTATGTGTTTGCGAGTTGTAATTCGATCGTAAAGAATAGGCCTAGCGAGTTTCGAAAGAGTTGATTGTTCTTGAGTCATGGTTGGCTGGTTGTGAACTTATTTTTAAGTTGAATTCATGGCTGGTTTATTGGATATGAGGTATAATTATGTACTTTTGGTTGTGTTTCTCAATTTGAAAGAAAAGATAAGTCGAAACGTGTTTAAGTAAACTGAAAAATTAATTTTGAGTTGCTGAACTTGTGGAACTGTTTTGTAGGCTGTTTCGTGTTGCTATTGGGTTGTCTCTTTTGCTACTTTTTTTATGGAGTTGAGAGGAGGAAGGGTGTGGAGAAATACCACATATGGCAGGGTTGTTTGCTTGTCGTTCGTCGTAACATTTTCGGATTGTTTGACACTATTATGGTTGTCGTGTTATGTATGAAGTGATAGGGGTATGTTGGGCCGTTTGGTGATTGTTTTGACTTGTGTGAAGTCATATATATAGGGTAGGTTCTGCCCGTTTTATTGTAAAATAGGTTGTGGTCGATACATAATAGTTACGACGCTTAAACGATAACGATAGTGTCATTTCTCTTAGTGTAGACTAAGGAGTCGTGACGTTTGCAAAGCTTGAGGTTGGACAGTACATATACAAGGTATGTGAGGCTATCCCTTTCCTTCTTTTGCATGACTTCATTTGTACATAATGCAATGAACGACCTTCCAAAGATACTCTACTCTTAGAAGCTAGCAGTACTTACATTGTTTCCCTTCTTATGGAACAATTGATGTTGAGGTTGCTTCTCTTATTCTTATGTTATCAATGTTGTTGGTACTTCCTTATTCTTATAAGATTCTTGATAAAGAGTTAGTCCTAATAACGTGTACAGAGAATATCGACCTTACGTCACTCCGAAAGGTTCAGAATATGATTCCAATGAGTCCTACATGCATTATATATATGTATCTATTTTCTTCTATCGAGCCGCGCTATAGTCGGTCGGTTACGACACCTATTGTGCAACTATTGATTAATTGGGTTTTACCGAGCTCCATGTGGCCAGGTATGTTTTACCAAGCCTATTACAGCCGGGTACGATATGATGATGATGATGCCCCCAGAGGCGTATGTTATGTATCACGCATTTCATGTTAGTAGCCCTCAGAGGTATTCAGATGTTACAGGTTGTATATTCTTTATCCCTATTTACATTACTGTTCTTACTTATGCTTTCATGCCTTACATACTCAGTACTTTATTCATACTGACGTCCTTTATATTTGTGGACGCTGCATGTCGTGCTGCAGGTCCTGATAGACAGGTAGACGCAGCTCCCCCAACACAGTAGGCTTCCCAATTCAGCGGTTATTGGCGAGATCCCTTCTCCGAACTTGATGTGGTCTTGGTATGCATTTTTGTTGTAGATATTATGGGTATGTCGAGGCCCTGTTCTAGCAATGTTGCAGCACTTATAATCTTTTAGAGGCTCATAGACAGGTGTCGACTCATGTATAGTTTGGTGTGCCTTGTCGGCTAATTTTTTTTGTGTAGTCTTTCATGGGAGCGTGGTAGCTCGCACCTTATATGTAGTTTCTTGGCAGTCTTGTCATCCCATGTTATGTATGTTCATTCCATTATCTTTCATTGTTTCTTGTTCATGATCCATATCTACCATTTATAATGATCTTGTCGGCCCTTAAAGATAATAAGGAAGGTTAGGTAAAATGTACGTTGGTGCTCGGCAAGTATGGCCTGGGTGCTAGTCATGGTCCTCCAGTTTGGGTCGTGAAAAACTTGGTATCAGAGCAAGTCTGTCCAAGGGGTTGTTTATGAGCCGTGTCTAGTAGAGTCTTGATTATGGATGTGTAGCGCACCACATTTATAATCAGGAGGCTACATGACATTTAGGGTTGTTACCTTCTTCCTGAATCTAGATCGTGCGTAGAGTTGAGTCGTAAGTGTTCGTCTCTAATATTCACCTTGTTTCCTTCAGTGATGCCTTCGACTAGGAAGTAAGCGATTAGTAGACGGCTTGATACAGCTGCGGGAGAGCGTACCAGTCAGGTGCCTCAAGCCAGAGCAGGACAAAATGAGGCTCAGAGTGAGATGTCGTCTCATACCTCATCTACTCCGTCTCCTCCAAAGGATATTAGGAGGCACCCAGCACCACCAGTTCCGTCGTATGGCACTACAGACCAGGATATGCAGAGTGCAGTGCGGTTGTTGACTAGCTTGGTAGCTGCTCAGGCTCAGAGGCAGAATACCGGTGCTGTTGATAAACCGGCTAGTGCGAGAGTTCGTGATTTTATTAATCTAGACCCTCCAGTGTTTACCGGATTAGACCCCAAGGAGGATCCGAAAAATTTTATTGATCAGGTTCATCGTACACTGTGGGTTATGCATGCTACTGATACAAAGGAAATAGAGTTGGCTTCTTGTCGGTTACGGAATTTAGCGGTTTTCTAGTATGATAGTTGGGAGAGATCTAGGGGTTCGAAGGCCCCTGCAGCTGTGTGGAAGGAATTTTCTGAGGCCTTTCTTCGTCACTATTTGCTTATTGAGATACGACGAGCTAGAGCTGATAAGTTCCTGAACATTAGACAAGGTAATATGAGTGTGCGAGAGTATATTATGCAGTTTGATTCTTTAGCAAGGTATGCTCCCCATATGGTGGCTGAGATGAGTGATTGGGTGCATATGTTCGTGAACGGGTTGGGACCACATCTAATAAATGAGTGCATGACAGCCTCCTTGGTGGAGGGCATGGATATTTCTCGTATTCAGGCTTATACCCAGGCCCTAGAGGATCGTAAGCGCCAGCAAAGGGCAGATAGGGAGCAAGTTAGGGGCCAGTATAAGAGGGCGATATTTGCAGGGTACTCTAATGACTTCAGAGGCAGTGTCAGGCCCCAGTCTTCGAGGAGTTTGGCGCCACCTGTAGTTAGTGCTCCTTCACAGTTTCAGAGGCCTCGATATGATCGATTTACCTATTTTGGTCCAGGTTAGAGTTCGCGGGCATCAGGCTCGCAATATCACAGGGATACAAGTAAGACGAGACCCCCAACACCACGTTGTGATCAGTGCGTCAATGCCCACTTTGGAGTGTGCCATCGAGGTTCTGATGCGTGCTATTCTTGTAGACAGCCTGGCCATATGATGCGGGATTGTCCTAACAGAGGAGGTGGTGGTATGGCACAGCCAACTGGATCTGTGTCTGGTTCTTCCTCATCAGTTCAACCTCCAGCACGGGGTTTTCAGCAATCGACAGGTCGTGGTAGAGGTAGATGTGTAGTGCCGAGTTTGAGTGGTGCTCAAAGTCGAACGTATGCTCTAGTAGGTCGACAGGATCTCGAGTCGTCTACGGAGGTTGTTACAGGTATATTGTCTGTGTTTTCTTACGATGTATATGCGCTAATTGATCCGGGATCTACATTATGCCCTTTGTGGCTAATAAGTTTGGTGTTGAACCTGAATTGATAAGTAAACCACTTGCGGTATGTACTCCGATAGGAGATTCTGTGATTGCTAGAAGGGTATATAGAGGTTGCACAATGATAATTTGTAGTCGCCTAGGCGAATTTATTTGAGTTAGAAATGGTTGATTTCGATGTGATAATGGGAATGGACTGGTTGGCCTCATGCTATGCAAATGTTGACTATCGTACGAAGATGGTTATGTTTCAGTTTCCTGGTGAACCCGTCATTCAATGGAAGGGGAACATTGCGCCGCCGAAAGGTAGGTTTATTTCCTATCTTAAGGCAAGGAAGATGATCTCAAAATGTTACATTTATCATCTCGTTCACGTTAGGGATGCGAAGTCGAAGCAGCCTACTTTACAATCAATCCCCGTGGTCAATGAATTTCCAGATGTTTTCCCAAATTAACTCCCAGGCCTTCCTCCTGAAAGGGAGATTGCGTTTAGCATTAATGTGTTGCCTGACACTCAACACATATATATTTCTCAATACAGGATGGCCCCGGCAGAGTTGCGAGAGTTGGAGGCGCAGTTGAAGGACTTGCTAGATAAGGGCTTCATTAGGCCTAGCACTTCACCTTGGGGTGCGCCAGTTTTGTTCGTGCGCAAGAAAGATGGGTCGTTAACGATGTGTATCAATTATCGACAGTTAATAAGTTTACTATAAAGAACAAGTATCCACTTGCAAGGATTGACGACCTGTTTGACCAACTCCAGGGTGCCAAGTATTTCTCTACGATTGACTTACGTTCAGGGTATTATCAGGTGAGGGTTAAGGAGAAGGATATTCCAAAGACGGCCTTCCGGACAAGATATGGGCACTTTGAGTATTTGGTGATGTCATTCGGGCTAACAAATGCCCCAGTAGCTTTTTATGGATCTTATGAATACTGTATTCAGGCCCTATCTTGATGTGTCCGTGATTGTATTCATTGATGACATTCTGGTGTATTCTCGATCGGGGGCGGAACATGCGGGCCAATTGCGGATAGTACTACAAATGCTTCAGGATCGTAAGTTATATGCTAAGCTCTTCAAATGTGAATTCTGGCCGAACTCAGTAGCATTCCTTGGCCATGTGATATCTGACGAGGGTATTAGTGTCGAGACTCAGAAGATCGATGCAGTAAAGAATTGGCCGAGACCTACAACATCATCAAAAGTCCGCAGCTTCCTGGGGCTAGCAGGATATTATAGGTGATTTGTAGAAGGGTTTTCCTCAATATTAGCACCATTGACTAAGTTAACACAAAAAGCTACTAAGTTCCAGTGGTCTGACGATTGTGAACGAAGTTTTCAGGAGCTAAAGAATCGATTGACATCTGCGCCAGTGCTCACTCTCCCAGAAGGAACAGAAGGTTATGTGGTATATTGTGATGCCTCAAGTATAGGTTTGGGGTACGTATTGATGCAACGTGGGAAGGTGGTTGCTTATGCATCAAGACAATTGAAGAATCATGAAAAGAATTACCCGACCCATGATTTGGAATTGGCTGCAGTAATATATGCTTTGAAGATATGACGGTACTACTTATACGGCATCCATGTTGACATCTACATAGATCACAAGAGTTTACAATACATCTTCAAGAAGAAGGAGTTGAATTTGAGGCAGCGTAGGTGGCTTAAATTACTGAAAGATTACGATGCCGAGACATTGTACCATCCCGGTAAAGCTAATGTTGTGGCAGACGCTCTCAGTCGTAAGTCAATGGGAAGCTTAGTACACATTGAGGCAGGTAGACAAGGGTTGACTAAAGAGCTTCATCAGCTCGCCAATATGAGAATCAGGTTGTTAGACTCTGATGACGGAGGTGTTAGTGTACAAAATACAAGAGAATCATCTTTGGTAGCCGAGGTAAAAGCACGGCAATACGAAGATCCTACCTTAGTAAGATTGAGAGAGAGCATTCAGCAGTGTAAAATTATAACTTTCGAGATTGGAGGAGATGGGGCACTGAGATACCACGGCCGATTATATGTGCCTAATGTGGCAGGGTTGCGAGAGAAGATTATGATCAATCCCGATATTACATCCATCCCGGCTCGACAAAGATGTATCATGACGTTAAGGAGCAGTATTGGCGGGATAACATGAAGAAGTCTATTGCAAAATTTGTAGCCCAGTGTCCTAATTGTCAACAAGTAAAGATCAAGCATCAGAAACCCAGTGGATTGCTTGAGAATATAGGGATTTCGGCCTGGAAATGGGAGGTGATTAATATGGACTTCATCATTGGATTACCTCGCTCTTATCATAAGTTTGACTCCATCTGGGTGATAGTTGATCGACTTAAAAAATGTGCCCATTTTCTGCCAGTTAAGACAACTTACACAGCTGAAGATTATGCGAAGTTGTATATCAAGGAAATTGTTAGGCTTCATGGTGTGCCGATATCTATTATATTAGATCGAGGAGCGCAATTTACGGCTAACTTTTGGAGGTCTTTTCAGAAGGGTTTAGGCACACAAGTGAATCTCAACACTGCATTCCATCCACAGACTGACGGACAGGCTGAACGTACCATTCAGACACTTGAAGATATGCTACGAGCATGTGTTCTGGATTTCTAGGGGAGTTGGGATGACCATCTTCCACTTATATAATTTGCCTACAATACTAGCTACCATTCCAGTATTAAAATGGCCCCATACGAGACACTATATGGGAGGAGATATAGATCACCACTTGGATGGTTCAAAGTTGGTGAAAAAGAACTATATGGGCCAGATTTGATTCACCAAGCCATCGAGAATGTGAAACTGATACAAGAGCGGCTAAGGACGGCGCAAAGCAGGCAAAAGTCTTATTCTGATGTCCGACGTCGTGATCTGGAGTTTGAGGTTGGTGCTTGGGTTTTCTTGAGGATATCGCCGATGAAGGGTGTTATGCGTCTTGGGAAGAAGGGTAAGCTGAGTCCACGATATATCGGTCCGTACAAAATTCTTCGACGAATTGGACAGGTTGCTTATGAGTTAGAATTGCCATCCGAATTGGAATTTGTCCATCCGATATTCCATGTATCTATGTTGAGGAAATGTATTAGAGACCCTTCTCGGGTCGTCTCTATCAAATATGTACAAGTTATAGATGATCTATCATATGAAGAAGTGCCAGTGGCTATATTAGATCGACAAGTCCGCAAGCTGAGAACAAAGGATGTAGCTTCCGTCAAAGTATTGTGGAGGAACAAGAATATGGAAGAAATGACATGGGAAGCATAAGAAGAGATGAAGTCTAGATACCCTTACCTGTTCCAGAATGAAGATAACGAGGATACCGGGGGAACGCAGGACACATTAGAAGGTGAAATGGCTCTATGAGGTAAGTAATAGTTTGAGAATACTCTTCCTTAATACAAAATGGTGATATACAGATAATATATAAATCCACAATGCTTACTATAGCCTTGTGAGTCCATACGTTGGGTTTAACTGCTTGCAAGTTTTGCTAGTGTCCATTTTATAGGGGAAACTCGGCCAAAAATTTCTGTTGGATTCCACGATCATTTAGACTCCCCATATACCCTTACATTCGAGAACGGATGTTCCAAGGGGGGGAGGGAGGAGAGTGTTACAACCCATATTCACGTACATTGATTCACGCCATAAGTTGGTCGACGTAAATCTGAGAAGAGATTATCTTTGAGATGATAAGAAGTTAATCCTATTGGTCTTAAATGATACAAGGGTGTATAAGGGTGGTTAACAAGTATTAGAAGTTAAACGAATCAAGGATGTTGTAACCCGTATTTTTGGGTAAACCTAGGGGTTCTAATATTCTCAAGAGGTCGTGTTTTAAGTTATTTGAATCATATAATATCCGTATCATAAGTCTTGAAGTCAAACGAGTTATGAAACAAAAGTCGACAAAAATTGTCGCAACTTATGTTCATAATTTACTTAAACTTTAGGTCAAATGTTACTAAGCTTTTATCCCAATTTACTTGGAATTACGGGGTGATCTACCCGCCAAATTTAAGATCTATGAGTCTAGTTTCCAGCGCATTAAACCGTTTGTCAATACGATCTTGGAGTATAGAGATTGGCATTTTCGCGAGACTGCGCAGATTAGTAGGTGCATCACCTACTTGCCAAAATGAGAGGACTCAATTAAAAGCCCCAAAGTCGGCCAAGAGGGGACTTTTAAGGGCTTATCAACTCATTTATTTCACCCACCTTTCAGACCTTGAAAACTAAATTGAACCCCTGCAACTCCTCCCCAAAAATTCCACACAAACCCTAGGGTATTTCGGGTGTTACGACGTGATTCTAGTGCCGAAAAGTCCGGACAGCTTGCTAGTTTCTCTTTCTCATTATTGCAGCCGCGTTGAGGAATTGATTTTTGATGAAGAAGGACCAGGTTTTGTGGGTTATACTCAGTACAAGGTATGGTTATGCTTCTCCTTCCATTATCTATGCGTTTGCGAGTTGTAATTCGATCGTAAAGAATAGACCTAGCAAGTTTCGAAAGAGTGATATGTTGTTTGTTCTTGCGTCATGGTTGGCTGGTTGTGAACTTATTTTTAAGTTGAATTCATGGCTGGTTTATTGGATAAGAGGTATAATTATGTACTTTTGGTTGTGTTTCTCAATTTGAAAGAAAAGACAAGTCGAAACGTGTTTAAGTAAACTGAAAAATTAATTTTGAGTTGCTGAACTTGTGGGACTGTTTTGTGGGCTGTTTCGTGCTGCTATTGGGTTGTCTCTTTTGCTACCTTTTTTATGGAGTTGAGATGAGGAAGGGTGTGGAGAAACACCACATAATGGCAGGGTTGTTTGCTGGTCGTTCGTCGTAACATTTTCGGAATGTTTGACACTATTATGGTTGTCATGTTGTAAATGAAGTGATAGGGGTATATTGGGCTATTTGGTGATTGTTTTGACTTGTGTGAAGTCATATATATAGGGGAGGTGCTGTCCGTTTCATCGTAAAATAGGTTGTGATCGATACATAATAGTTACGACGCTTAAACGATAACGATAGTGTCATTTCTCTTATTGTAGACTAAGGAGTCGTGACATTTGCATAGCTTGAGGTTGGGCAGTACGTATACAAGGTATGTGAGGCTATCCCTTTCCTTCTTTCTCATGACTTCGATTGTACATAATGCAATGAACGAGCTTCCAAAGATACTCTACTCTTAGAAGCTAGCAGTACTTACATTGTTTCCCTTCTTATGAAACAATTGATGTTGAGGTTTCTTTTCTTATTCTTATGTTATCAATGTTGTTGGTACTTCCTTATATAAGATTCTTGATGAAGAGTTAGTCCAAATAACGTGTACATAGAATATCGACCTTACGTCAATATGAAAGGTTCAGAATATGATTCCAATGAGTCCTACATGCATTATATATATGCATCTATTTTACTCTACCGAGCTGCGCTATAGTCGGCCGGGTACGACACCTATTGTGCAACCACTGATTAGTTGGGTTTTATAGAGCTCCACGTGGACGGGTACGTTTTACCGAGCCTATTACGGTCGGGCACAATATGATGATGATGCCCACAGAGGCGTATGTTTTAAAAGTTTATGTATATATATGTATGTATCACGTATTTCATGTCAGTAGCCCTCAGAGGTATCCAGATGTTACAAGTTGTTTATTCTCTATCCCTATTTACATTACTGTTCTTACTTATGCTTTCCTTCCTTACATACTCAGTACTTTATTCATACTGACGTCCTTTATATTTGTGGACGCTGCATGTCGTGCTGCAGGTCTTGATAGACAGGTAGACGCAGCTCCCCAACACAGTGGGCTTCCCAGTTTAGCAGTTGTTGGCGAGATCCCTTCTCCGGACTTGCCGTGGTCTTGGTGTGCATTTTTGTTATAGATATTATGGGTATGTCGGGTGCCTGTTCTGGCAATGTTGCAGCACTTATGCTCTTTTAGAGGCTCATAGACAAGTGTCGACTCATGTATAGTTTGGTATGCCTTGTCGGCTGATTTTTGTTGTATAGTCTTTCATGGGAGCGTGGTAGCTCGTATCTTATATGTAGTTTCTTGGCAGTCTTGTCATCCCATGTTATGTATGTTCATTCCATTATCTTTCATTGTTTGTTGTTCATGATCCATATCTACCATTTATAATGATCTCGTCGGCCCTTAAGGATAATAAGGAAGGTTAGATAAAATGTACGTTAGTGCTCGGCAAGTATGGCCCGGATGCTAGTCATGATCCTCCAGTTTGGGTCGTGACATTTTTGTTATTATTCTGTCATATCTCTTGATCTTAAGTTGATGTTAAACAATTCAGTTTTGTGCTCAAATGAACCTAAAATTATCAGTTAATTTTGGTTACAAAAACATGAGTTGAATGATTCAGAGGCATGTGTTTGCTTTTGTTAATGGATTGCTAAAATAAGTTTGGCCTTAGTGATAGAGGTAGAACTGCAAAAGATTAGGTGTTTAGTTTGGTTTCAACTGAAGTGGGCCTTTTGAAATGATAATTAAAGTAAGAAGGTTAGGCTTAAGACGATTAGTTGGACTTCTGTTTTAATTGGACCTTAGGTCGAGTTTTTTTTAAAAAATTTTTACCTTCCTATACCATATATGAAACTTTATTACCCTCAATGTTTAAGGTTTGTGTTAATTACATTTCAGCATACCAAATTACCATTTATATACCATAATTCAAATTAGGGATATAATTAAGGGTGCATTTATATTAGGCGCTAATTTAGGACCGTATCTTCCCACATTTATCTTTACCCGTCTCTCCCCCAAACCCCCCCCCCCCCCCTCTTTTGGAGATGGACAGTAGCATCAATAATCTTCAGATTAGTTCTCATTTACTTCCCCAAAAATCTTAACTTAGCGACCGTATCTTCAGATTAGTTCTTATTTACCAATTCTCTATTTACACGTACAAAACATCAATGTATCGTTATTTTCATTGACTTCTTTTTTTTGTTTTTTTTTGGGCAGTGGCTGAAGGTTACTGGTTAACACAGTCGATTGAAATTCGAAGAAGAAGACATATTTCCAGAAATTGTAGATAAATTGTAAAAAAATTGTAGATAAAGTGTAGACTGTTTTTTGCAGAAGATTTTGTAGAAGCTTTAGTCGTTTTGGATTTGTGAAAACAGAAAATAATGCATCTACAATCAGAATACAAATAATCTACAATTTATCTACAAGATATCTACAAAATGAATACATTGAATTTTAATATCCCAATTCCCATTTCAATTGTAGCATAATTGGCATTTTTGACATAATTGTAGAAGATTTGTAGAAGTTTTATCTACAATTATCTACATTTTATCTATAATTTATCTACAATTCTACAATTTAACTACAATTTATCTACAATTTCTGGAAATATGTCTTCTTCTTCTTCTTCGAGTTTCAATCTGAAATTTAGTCAAAACCAAGTCTAATCTTCACCAAAACCCCTCAAAATTGAGATATAAACTCCTAAACATATTCCGAATTATTTACAACAACACCCAATCCAAACAAATAATGATTTTTGAGAACCCAAATTTGAATTCAAAGCTTTCAAGCTTTTTAATGGCTATCAATGGTGGAAAATATATGAAGAACAGATGAAGATGAAAAACAGAAATCTCCTTTCCGTTTCAATATTCTTCTCCTAAATCTGTTCAGAATATTCACGCCAAATCTGTTCAGAATATTCTTCTCCTAAAATTTAGCTCGTATAAATAGGAAGATACAACTGCTATTAATTAGCTTTTAATGATTGGTACAAAAACTGTAGAAATAATGTGGACTGGGGGGGTAATTAAGAAAATAAACACATTTTTGGTAATAAGATTTCATATATGGTATAGATAAAAAAAATCCCTTTTTTTTAAAATTAGCTAAGGCCTATGGGCATAATCCAGCTGTCTCTTCTCCATGGATAAAGATAACTATAGCCCACCTTTCCATAACTAATTTACTATACTTCTTCCACAATAATTTCCATAAACTCTTGGCCACCAATAATAATCTCGAATGTAGAGGATAACAATTCATGAACATCGTAGCTTGCTTTAGGTATTAATAAATAAATTAGCATGATTATGCACACGTTCGCGTGATACGATTGCGATTTTAAAAATGAACATTCGTAGAAATACTTTTATGCGCGAATTTAATTTACTATTGTGATTGTGTACACGTTCCCGTGACATAATTATGGTTCTTTTCTAAATAAATCAAGACACGCGTTCGCGCTACTTTGGCCAAGCCTTTTCTTAAATAATTAAGTGTTGGGAATTGTGTATACGTACGCGTGACATGATTTTTGACACACTAAAACTAAACGAGCATACGTACGCGTAACTCGTCTTAAATACGGTTATCAAGTGATAAGTAGCATAAAAGTAAAATAAACATAGGTCCTAAAATGAGTAATTAGATAAAATAAGCCAAGTATAAATTGCTAAGCGACCGTGCTAAAATCACGGAACCCGGGAATGCCTAACACCTTCCCCCGGGTTAACAGAATTCCTTACCTAGTTTTTCTGGTTTCGCAGACTTTAAACGAAGTCAAATTTTCCTCGATTTGGGATTTAAAATAAACCGATGACTTGGGACACCATAATATTATTCCAAGTGGCGACTCTGAAATTAAATAAATTATCTCATTTCGATTAATGTCACTTTAATTGAAAAAACTCCCTATCCCCATGCGGAAAAAAAAGGAGGCGTGACAGCTCTGATGCGAACCTTTATTTACTACATATTGTTCAACCAGCATTGCTTGGTAACGCAACTAACGTAGTTTTAATGTACATATGAGGAAAAAATGTAAAGAGTAGCTGAATTTCCAGTCCAACTCAACAAATAGAAGATTTACAAATCAACAAAAGAATTTTCAAACAAAATAAAAAAATCAAAACTAATGGAAGAAAAAGAATGCACAAAAGAATATATACTAGCTGCTCTTTTGGCCATGTTTCCTAGCAAGCAATTTATCTGTAGTTGGTCCTTCATTTATAGTAACTCTTTTTGCACTCAACTTTCTTACATATTCCTTCTTCCTTTTTGGCCTTCTTGTGCTTGATCTTATCATGGGAATTAAGTACCATCCAATTGACGTACACAATATCGCAAAAGACCTTCCATAAATAGCTAGAAAAACCAATATCAATATTATAGCCAATGGCAAATAATAAGCTGGCTTCTTAAAATTTGCCAACTTCAAATTCCTAAAAAATTTCTTCTTCAATATCCTTCTCTTTGATTCCACTTTTCGTTCTTGAATTTCACTTGAGGCCTCGTGAGTAGTCTGCTTATCAACAAATTCCGACTTCTTCTTGATCATTTGCTTATCATCATCTGTGTCGTCACTTGATGTTTGGTTTTTATCCTTCAACTTGACAACAATAGGTTTGACTGAATCTGAATTCGAGAAAACAAAACGAACGAATGAGATATCATCAGATCCCATTTGGGTATAAATCTTTTGTTTCTTGTCTTCAAGATTGGCTAAGAGTGCAGAAAATTTGTCTAGGCCACGGTCTGCATAAGGATTATATTTGCTGTCTTTGGTTCTTGATAATGAAGTTCTCTTTGATCTTTTAGGAGTTGAACAAGGGCTTAATGTTTCCATATCATCATCTTCTTCTTTATGATGAAAGTTTCCACAAATACAAGAATTGAACATTTAGGGGGGAAATCAGAAAAAATACTAAGGGATTACAGAGAGATTAGATGATGTTGTTTAATTTGGACTGACTTTAATGTTGAGTTGAGATTTTAAGGAAATAGAGAGGGTGGCGTAAGCTTATTTAAAGAGTTCGTTTGGAAGACTAGATGCAAGAGAAAATAGAATAGTCAAATCAAAAGAAGAGGGCTTGAACTTCTTCTTTTTTCTTTTATATTTTAATGTGGAATATAAATATTTCTTAGAATCTTCTTTGAGGATATTTCCTTTCGACTTCAAATTCTAGGAAAAAAGGCCACTGTAGCACGTTGAGTTAATTTAGTAATATATTTCTGCCAGTTAGAACATAGTAAATAACTTGGAGGAAGGGCTTGAAATTTGAATGGGTCAAAACTCAAAACTCTACCATTTTTGAGATGTAATCTAATTAACAAGATGAATATTTTAATTAGTGATATGGCAAAGATATATTGTGACTTATGATATTGTAAATAGAAAATTACACAATTGAGATGTTTTTATTGTGAGTAAATTTCATAGGTGGTCATTCAACTTTGTCTTCATTACCAAAAAGTCACTTTTCTTTCTTTTGTTACGTAAAAGTCATTCAACTTTATGTTCATTACCCAAAAATCATTTTTTATTCTTTTATTACACAAAAATTATTTGACTAAACTCTAGTTATCACAATAATTACTTTGACCAAATTTCACAAATCTTTCACTTGAAAAATCTACTATGCCCTTGATATTATAAATCATCCCTTTTATGTAATACCTTCTATATTATATGATATATAATATTCTTTTACCCAGGTATTTTACTTATAATTAAACTAACTTGATATTGTTTTATTTATTATTTTTATAATATATTCGTATATTTAATTTTTTCTTAATGTTAATTGTGAAGATATATAAGTAGCATTATTAAATTTGTCAGTGATATTTCCATGAAAAAATCTCAAGTCCACGATTCCACGTTTTTAAACATGCTTAATAAAATATTTTTAATGTTCAACCAAGCCATACTCATTAATCCAATAAATAAAATATTCATTTTTAGCACTATGACACATCAAACTAATACTTTTAAATAAATAATATTAAGCTTTAAAAATCTTAATATTAAACACAAATATCTTTGAAACTTTTTATTATTTGTATTGACTATAAAAAAATGTATCGTTTGTTAAACAAATATGTTTGTTATTATTTCAAATAGATATTAAAAATATATATTTTTTATGTTTTTTATATTTAAAATATGTTCATATTTAAATATGATTAAACAAATTGAGTGCTGCGAAAAAAATAAATTTATGGATATATTATAAAAATAATAAATAACATAACTTTAAAATATATTATAAAGTATATAATATGGAAGGTATTACATAAATGAGAGGATGTAAAACTATATTTATGTAGTATTAATATAGAAGGTATTACATAAATGAGAGGATGTATAATGTCAAGGGCATAATAGACTTTTCAAGTAAAAGTATTATAAAATCTGGTCAAGGTAACTTTTGTGATAAATAGAGCAAAGTAAAATAATTTTAGTGTAACAAAAGAAAGAAAAGTGACTTTTGGTAATCAACACAAAGTTGAATAATTTTACGTAACAAAAAGAAGAAAATTGACTTTTGCGTAATGAACACAAAGTTCAATGTCCGTCCATAAAATTTATTCCTTTTATTCGTGCATTCCTGCTTTTTCAGATTGAAATATCTGGGTCAATTTAATACGGCTATTAAGAGAAAAATCGGAGATGTGATGATCATTCATTGGCAATAAACTTAAACTTTTGGAGCTATATGCTTCATTTTAAAACGTAAACGTTGTATAATAAATGACTCAACTTAATGAAAAAGAAATAGAATTCAATATTGTCTCTAGAATTTGAATCGTGACATTATGTAATTTCATTTTACTTCATTAACAATTAGACACCTCCCTTGAGTAATCCAGAAGGGTTATTATATGCATGGAATTAAATTGCTTATATAGATGTAAAACTCATGTAGATGATGATGAGACATCTAATAAATAAAGGATTTAATTGAATAAAAAAACCTTCAGTCTATTATGCAAGTTCTAGTTATTTATCTCACACTCTAAAACTCTCGTTCACTTTCTTTTTTGAAACTTTATGATTTTAGGACCTAATTAATTATTGATAAATTCTAGTTTTGTTTCTAGGTTACCAAGCTAAATGCCTTTAAATAACTATATTTTCGAAAATTTTATGATTGGAGGGTAAGGATGGAATTGTGGTAGTCATACTCATGACAACTTTTGTTGGAAACTAATTTCTAATTAGGGTTTCAGTAGGGAGCAAGTAAACGTAAACATTATTCTACCTTTTGCACTAAAGACTAAAGACGACAGTTCTGGAAGCTAGCCACTATATATTTAAACCAATTAAAAAAGATACAGAGAAAAATGATAGGAGAAAATTTAATTTATTCTCATGTTACTAGATCTGTCACTACAGAATTTAGTTAAAAGAAGAAATGAGATGTCATTTTCTAAAGGCGAAATATATAAACGATTTTTAAATTGTCAATAACAATTAAATAGACACCTCAACTAACCTTATTACTAATTAGACATTTCTTATCGATTGAAGTGCGACCTCGTATAAGTGGATACACTCTCTCCGTTCACTTTTACTTGTCATATTTTGACTTTTCGCGGGACAAAAGCAGTCAAGCAATGAACCAGAGAAGATTCAACTTTGACCACAACTCTCTTTCTAATTCTACATGTGTTATTTTAAAATTCGTTCTTTTATATTCTACACTTGTGATTTATTGAACTCTGAGTGTTCAAGAGGTTTCACTTTAGACGAGAAGAAGTGTTTAATTAGTAATGAAGTTAGTTCCCGGTGTCTATCCGATCGTTGTAGATAAATTAAAGTAGTTGTTTATGTATTTTGTCTTTTTCTAAGAGTAGAGCACATCCTATACCTAACGTGGTGCCTTGTACTAATTAGAGTGATGATCAACACAGACACACATCAGCATTCAGCTGTCACAATATTTTTAATTCTAGAAGAAAAAGAAAACAGAAAAAGATTTATCTACTGAATCTATTGATCACTTCATTTAATTGATTTTATTCTACAGTATTTGAACAAAGACAAGACTTCCAAGTCTCGCATCTACTCGAACCCGGATTTTCTATTCGAACTTGCCTATTAAGTTAAAGCACCAAGTCTTGAGATGCTTCAAATTCAGATACTAACAAGTTCAACCTTTACATATTAATTAGTGAATTCATTCGCGCTTCTTGCAGTCACGAGAGAAATCAGTAAATCCAAGAAATATATTTTCTATAAAAAATAGTCGAGATAGAGTAGATAAAATTTTGATGTATATGCATACGAGAGTGTATCTATAAATTGAACGAATCACAAGTGCATTAGATAAAATTTACAGCTTACAGGTGTATGTTTCTTAAGCAGACACGTGGCAGTGATAGGGTGAAGATGAGTTAGCAAATAGTTGATACCGGGTTAAGGCTGGCATGTGGGCCGGTTAGGTCCGGGCCCGACCAAGGCCCGCGAGCCTATATGAATAGTGGGCCTAAACGGGCCTAACCGTTTAAGCCCGGGACCAGGGATGGACCTGCTAAGTGGGCCGGTTCCTTGAAGAAGCCCGTGAGAACCGGACCGTTTGGGCTCGGGACTGGTTGCTAAGTGGGCCGGTTCAACCGGTCCTAAACGGGCCCAACGACTATTTTTTTTTAAAAAAAAAATATTTTTTCCAAAATTTTTTTAGCCGTTGCAACATTTAAAAAATGGTTATTGGCCTGCAAAAATAGCCGTTTGGGCTTTCTAAAATAGCCATTTAATCCCCCCTCCCAACTTTATTTAAACCCCAAACTTTTTATAATTACACTTTTTCCCTATTTTCAACTATAAATATCCCCTCATTCTTTCATTTTTCTCACAAAATCATCAATCTTCCTCAATCTCTCTCTAATTTTCTTCTATAATTGGTTACTTTACTATTGCAATTTGTGTGAAAAATTGTGAAGTTGGTGAATTGAAGTATTCAAGTCTTCAAGTCTTCAACGATAATTAATTTTCAACAAGTTGCTCGTCAATTCGGTAAACTCGTTCCAACTCTTAAGTTTTAATATTATAGTTTTGTTTTATTTTATTTACTATTGTATTGTTTGATTAATTAAGATGGATTTTTCGTTAAAAAAATGTTTAGTAAAAATAAGGGAATATCCAAGAGTGGTGAATCTAGTGGCCAATCTATTCCTCTCCAATTTTCCGGGGTCCCCTACCCAAACCCCATACCCGCCCTTCACCTGCTCTTATTCTTGATAGTGATAATACTTTATTACAATTTAATGAGAGTCAATATGTGCATAACGCTGGAGGTGGTAGAACACTTAGATCATGAATATATGAATGCTCTTTATGGTAATCCAACTATTGATGAAGATAGTGAGCAGGAAACAGATTTGGATAAAACGCAACCGGATGACGATGCACCCACTAGTCATGTTGCTGAAGTTAACCCAACTAATCCAAATGATGACCCGTCTGACCCCCTTGTTACTACCTCTACTTTTTCTAGACAACCTTCTAAACGGGCCGAAACATCTCTTGTTTGGCCATTTTTTATTCAAATAAGAGAAAAAAATAAAGCTAAGTGTAAAACTTGTGGCAAAGAGTTAGCTTTTAACTATGTTACTCGCGGGAGGGGGGAGGGGGGAGGGGGGAGGGTGTAACGACCCGACCGGTCGTTTGCCTTTTTAGAACCCCGTTTTCGCAAATAAAACTCTTCGTGCTCGCTTTAACTAATTTACGACCTGCGGGGATGGTTGGTTCGGGATTTAGAAGAAATTTGGATTGAAATATGCACATTTAACTCTTTAGGATTTTCTTAAAAGGCTAAGTTTGACTTCGGTCAATATTATGGGAAAACGGGCCCGGGTTCGTGTTTTGACGGTTCCGGAGGATCCGCGGGAAAATATGGGACCTGGGCGTATGCCCGGAATCAAATTCCGAGGTCCCTAGCCCGAGTAATGAATTTTTATTAGAAATTGTTAATCTGAAATATTAAGGATTTAAAGAAACTAACTAATGATTGATTTCATGAGTATCGGGCTCGTATGTTGGTTCTGAAGCCCGGTAAAAGTCCAAAATATTATTTAAGGCCTACACGCAAAATTTGGCATCAATCCGAGTAGTTTAAGGGCATTTTGGCCTGTTGGAGGAAAATTAAGAACTTGAAGTTCATAAGTTGGATCCATTTGGTTTTAGGGGGTGATTCCTAGATTTAGCGTTGTTTCGGGTGTTCCGAAGGTTCGAGTAGGTCCGCCTCATGATTTCAGACTTGTCGGCATGTTCGGACAGGGCCCGGGAGCCCCGAGCGTCAAACGGACGAGGCTCGAGTGAAGTGGAAATTTTGAAAAAGGGAATTGTCCCCATAGGTACAATAATTGAGTAATTTGCTATTAAATGCGGGGGCTACGTACGCATTAGGTGACGAGAGTCCGTGCGTAGCTACTATTATGTTAATTGTCCGGGTAGACTAGGGCCCGTATCATGCTATATTTGCAACTGTCTCCATGTTTTCTTGTTACTGTGATCACTTAGGATATGCTAGAGACTTGAAAAAGAAATAAGCAAATGTATGCACTTGTTGGACACTTGTATGAATTTACTTGGAAATAAATGCGCATTCATGTGTTTTCTTGAGATAAATTGATATTTGTGGATCGGGACGATCGCCTCGGTAGAAATAGATGCATCTATGGTTCGCGTCATTCGACCCTCTGGCAGTGCACAGTTTATTTTTTGTTAGATCGGGCCGCCGACCTCGGCATGATGTGCGCATGAAACTTATATATGTATATATGAAATCTTATCCATGACTTGATCTGCTAAATACTTGAAATGGGTATAGATAACTGTAAAATTGTTAGGGACATGACTATTACCTCTTGCTGAATGCCATTGATTTATTTAAACTATCATGCTTAGCAGAACACTTTATTATATTATTTGACCCTAGTAAGTGTCAAGTTGACCGCTCATCTCTACTTCTTCGAGATTAGACGGGATACTTACTGGGTACATATTGTTTATGTACTCATACTATACTTCTGTACTTAATTGTACGGGATCTGAGGCAGGTGTATCTGGCTATCAGTCTGGTGCGCATTCCTGAGCGGACTCGAGACTTCTACGGTGAGCTGCTTCCCTTCCATGCCGTTCAGTAGCCTGAACAAGTCTTTCTTGTGTATTTTGCTATCTATTCTGTTTCGGTTTCTATTATTTTGTACATTCTACTAGTTGCCCATTACTTGTGACACCAGGTCTTGGCACACACATTAGTAGACTATCATTTTGGGATTGTATAACAATTTTGGCTTATTATTGTTCATTTCTGACTTGACTTGAATTTTATGAATTTCTATACTTACTTTGGGTAAAGGAATAAAACTGGGAACTAAATTTCATTTTCCGCGTTGGCTTGCCCGATAATGGTGTCGGGCGCCATCACGATCTATTTTCAGAAATGGGTCGTGACAACATGGTATCAGAGCACTAGTTTCACGTAGATCTCACAAGTCATGGGCAAACCTAATAGAGCCTTACGGATCGGTACAGAGACGTCTGTATTTATCTTTGAGAGGCTATAGGGGTTTAGGAAAACCACTCTTTATTCATTTCATCTCGTGCAATGGTCAGTGTACTAAGTTTCCTTCTCTACTCTCTCACAGATGGTGTGGACACGCACGACCGATGTTCCGAACCAGGGAGGGGCTGCTCCCCCCGCTATTAGAGGCCAAGGCAGAGGCCGGGGGAGGGCACCGGCCCGAGATAGGGGACGAGGGCGTCCCAGAGCTGTCCCAGTAGCATCACCAGCAGATCCTATGGGAGATCCTATTATCGAGGAGCAGGGCGAGGTGCCCGAAGCTGAGCCCACCCCGGCAGACTTTATGACAGCACCGGGATTTCAGGAGGTTATGGGCCGTATGCTTCGGTTCATGGATTCTATGACTCAGGCTGGTTTATTTCCAGTAGATCCAGCTACCTCACAGGTAGGAGGGGGAGCACAGACCCCTACTGCTCAGGCTCCTGGACATGCAGCTGCAGTGTATCAGACTCCGGGTGCACTACCCGCGGATGGGGTTCAGCCAGTTACTGCAGTGGCGCCCCAGCCTAGGCCATCTATGGATGGCGATCCGCAGAAGTTATTAGATAGATGGACTAGGTTTCACCCTCCGGTCCTTGGGGGCGAGCGTCATGAGGATGCCCAAGACTTCATTGACAAGTGTAGGGACAGACTGCACAACATGAGGATATTGGAGTCGCATGGAGTTGACTTCACTACTTTTCAGCTTGAGGGCAGAGCCCGCAGATGGTGGCAGTCTTATGTTCTGGGCAGGCCAGCAGGTTCTCCTCCTATCACTTGGAGTGAGTTCACACAGTTATTTCTGGACAGGTATATTCCACCCTCTGAGAGGGAAGAGCTGCGGTATCAGTTTGAGCAACTGGAGCAGGGTCAGATGTCCATGACCGATTATGAGGCGAGGTTTTCTAAGCTATCCCGCCATGCATTGATGATACTTCCTACTGACGCAGAGAGAGTGTGGAGGTTTGTTGCAGGGTTGCATTCTGGCATTAGGTCCACCATGGCCCGAGAGGTGGTGATGGGGACTCTTTACCAGTTAGTAGTGGAGATTGCTCGGAGGATTGAGGGTTACCGTCTGAGGGGTAGGGAGCAGATGCAGCAGGATAAGAGGGCTTGGTTCTCCGGAGAGTTCAGAGGTGCCCCGGCTAGGGGCAGAGGTCAGTTCGGGAGAGGACAGCCCAGCAGTCCCCCATATTCAGCACTACCACCTGCTAGGGGTGCTCCAGCGCCCCCCTATTTCAGCGCTATGCCAGAGAGTTCTTATCACCCACCAGCTATTTAGGGTTCCTCCGGTGGGTATTCAGGTCCTCAGGGTTCTTCTGATTCTTATTTCAGTGCTATGCTGGAGAGTTCACACCGTCCACCGGCTATTCAGGCTTCTTCCAGTGGGTCTACAGGCCATCAGGGTCAGCCATCAGGGCAGCAGGTCGCAGCACCACGAGGTTATTTCGAGTGCGGGGACCTTGGTCATATGAGGAGATACTGCCCCAGGCTTCAGGGCAAGGCAGTACAACAGGGTCAGCAGCCCATGATTTCAGCACCAGCTGCCCCACCACCTAGAGGTGGAGGGCAGGCTGGTAGGGGCCATCCTAGAGGTAGAGGTCAGGCAGGGAGAGGTCAGCCAGCTACTACTCAGTCAGGTGGAGGTCAGCCAGCCGGCGCTCCAGCCAGATTCTACGCTCTTCCAGCCAGGCCAGATGCATTGGCCTCAGATGCCGTCATCACAGGTATTATTTCCGTCTGCGATAAGGATGCTTCGGTATTATTTGATAGAGGGTCCACCTATTCATATGTATCATCTGTGTTTGCTCGCTTCCTGGTTATTCCTCCTGCACCTTTGGGCACTCCTGTTCATGTGTCCACTCCTGTGGGCGATTCCGTGGTTGTAGACCAGGTCTACCAGTCCTGTGTGGTTACATTATGTGGTTTGGAGACTAGAGCGGATCCTCCTGTTGCTTGACATGATCAAATTTGAGGTCATCCTGGGCATGGATTGGTTATCTCCATATCACGCTGTCCTAGATTGTCATGCCAAGACTATTGCACTAGTGATACCAGGGTTGCCGAGGTTGGAGTGGAAGGGTTCCACAGTTGATACCCCTAGTCGGGTTATTTCTTTCTTGAAGGCTCGGCATATGGTCGAGAAAGGGGTGTCTGGCTTACCTAGCTTATGTTTGAGACACCACCGCAAAGTCTCCGATGATTGATTCAGTTCCCGTAGTCCGAGAGTTCGCCGATGTGTTTCTTTCTAATCTTCCTGGCATGCCACCGGATTGTGATATTGATTTCTGTATCGATTTGGCTCCAGGTACCCAGCCTATATCTATTCCACCGTACCATATGGCTCCTAAGGAGTTGAAGGAGCTGAAGGAGCAGCTTGAGGAGTTGTTAGCAAAAGCGTTTATTAGACCCAGTGTATCGCCTTGGGGTGCACCAGTGTTATTTGTGAAGAAGAAGGATGGGACTATGCGGATGTGCATTGATTACCGCCAGTTGAACAAAGTCACCATCAAGAACAAGTATCCGTTGCCTCATATCGATGACTTGTTCGACCAGTTGCAGGGTGCGAGGGTGTTCTCTAAGATAGACTTGAGGTCAGGGTACCATCAGCTGAAGATTCGGGACTCGGATGTTCCGAAGACTGCATTCCAGACTAGATATGGCCATTATGAGTTTTTGGTGATGTCCTTTGGCTTGACTAATGCCCCGGCAGCATTTATGGATTTGATGAACAGGGTGTTCAGGCCTTATATTGATTCCTTCGTCATCGTCTTCATTGATGACATCTTGATATACTCACGTAGCCTGGGGGAGCACGAGCAGCATCTGAGAGTAGTGCTTCAGACCTTGTGAGAGCAGAAGCTATATGCTAAGTTCTCCAAGTGTGAGTTTTGGCTAGAGTCAGTAGCATTCTTGGGACATATTGTGTCAGGAGAAGGTATTAAGGTAGATCCCAAGAAGATCGAGGTGGTTCAGAGTTGTCCACGCCCTACTTCAGTGACCGTGATCAGGAGTTTCCTGGGGTTAGCAAGTTATTACAGGCGGTTCGTGCAGGGCTTTTCATCTATTGCATCACCTCTGACTAGATTGACCTAGAAGGGTGCTCCTTTCCATTAGTCCGATGATTGCGAGGCGAGCTTCCAGAAGCTCAAGACAGCCTTGACTATAGCAGCAGTTCTTGTGTTGCCTTCCGGTTCAGGGATGTATACAATGTATTGCGACGCTTCGCGCGTTGGCTTGGGTAGTGTATTGATGCAGGAGGGATGAGTTATTGCATATGCCTCCCGTCAGTTGAAGATTTGCATGAAGAAAAATTATCCTGTGCACGATCTGGAGTTGGCGGCGATTGTTCATGCTCTTAAGATATGGAGGCACTACCTGTACGGGGCTTCATGCGAGGTTTATACTGACCTTCACAGCTTGCAGCATTTGTTCAAGCAGAGGGATCTTAATTTGAGGCAGCGCAGGTGGCTCGAGTTACTGAAGGATTATGACATCACCATTCTTTATCATCCGGGCAAGGCGAACGTGGTCGCAGACGCCTTAAGCAGGAAGGCAGAGAGTATGGGTAGCTTGGCATTCATTCCAGCAGAGGAGAGGCCACTAGCTTGGGACATTCAGTCCTTAGCTAACAGACTAATGAGGTTGGACATTTCGGAGCCCAGCCGGGTTCTTGCATGTATGGTTGCTCAGTTTTCAATGTTGGGAGAAATAAAGGCCCAGCAGTTCGATGATCCACATCTGGCAGTTCTCAGAGAGACGGTGCTTCAGGGAGGTGCCAAGGAGGTTTTTATCGGCGAGGATGGTGTTTTGCGGCTCCAGGGTCGTCTATGTGTTCCTAATGTTGATGGTCTGAGGGAGAGGATACTAGAGGAGGCACACAGTTCGCGGTATTCCATCTACCCGGGGGCTACAAAGATGTATCGTGACTTGAGGCAGCATTATTGGTGGTGGAGGATGAAGAAATATATAGTGGAGTATGTGGCTAGGTGTTTGAATTTCCAGCAGGTCAAGTATGAACATCAGAGACCGGGTGGCCTACTTCAGCAGATGCCTATACCAGAGTGGAAGTGGGAGCGCATTACCATGGATTTCGTAGTTGGGTTGCCGCGGACCTTGCAGAAGTTTGATTCAGTATGGGTCATCGTTGATAGTTTGACCAAGTCGGCCCACTTTATTCCAGTGGCGACTACGTATACAGCAGAGAGGTATGCTCAGATTTATATTCGGGAGATAGTCCGATTGCACGGTGTGCCTGTTTCCATTATATCAGACAGAGGCCCTCAGTTCACTTCCCATTTCTGGAGAGCTATTTAGAGTGAGTTGGGGACCCGCGTAGAGCTTAGCACAACATTCCATTCTCAGATCGACGGACAGTCCGAGCGAATGATTCAGATTCTGGAGGACATGCTTAGAGCCTGTGTGATCGACTTTGGGTGGCAGTGGGACCAGTTCTTGCCCTTGGCGGAGTTTTCATACAACAACAGCTGTCAGTCCAGCATAGAGATGGCTCCATACGAGGCTTTATATGGTCGCCGTTGTCGTTCTCCTATCGGGTGGTTCGAGCCTGACGAGGCTAAGTTATATGGTACAGATTTGGTACAGGATGCCTTGGATAAGGTAAGGTTGATTCAGGAGAGGCTTCTCACAGCTCAGTCCAGACAGAAGAGTTACGCGGATCAGAAGGCGCGAGATGTGTCATTCATGGTTGGCGAGAAGGTTCTCTTGAAGGTCTAGCCAATGAAGGGTATTATGAGGTTCGGGAAAAAGGGCAAGCTGAGCCCAAGGTTTATTGGCCCCTTTGAGGTGTTGAGGCGAGTTGGGGAGGTTGCCTATGAGCTTGCCTTACCCACCAGCTTATCGGGAGTTCATCCGGTTTTTCATGTATCGATGCTTCGGAAGTATCATCCCGACCTGTCCCATGTGTTAGACTTCTGTACCATTCAGCTGGATGAGAGTTTGGGTTATGAAGAGGAGCCAGTTGCCATCATTGATAGACAAGATTGCCGGTTGAGGTCCAAGAGGATTTCTGCAGTGCGGGTCCAGTGGAGGGGCCAACCAGTCGAGGAGGTGACCTGAGAGTCCGAGGAGGACATGCGGAGCAGATACCCTCATCTATTCAGCACTTCAGGTATCTTTCTATGCCCGTTCGAGGATGAATGTTTGTTTAAGAGGTGGAGGATGTAACGTCCCGACCGGTCGTTTGCCTTTTTAGAACCCCGTTTCCCTAAATAAAACTCTTCGTGCTCGCTTTAACTAATTTACGACCTGCTGGGATGGTCGATTCGGGATTTAGAAGAAATTTGGATTGAAATATGCACATTTAACTCTTTAGGATTTTCTTAAAAGGCTAAGTTTGACTTCGGTCAACATTTTGGGTAAACGGGCCCAGATTCGTGTTTTTACGTTTCCCGAGGATACGCGGGAAAATATGGAACTTGGGCGTATGCCCGGAATCGAATTTCGAGGTCCCTAGCCCGAGTAATGAATTTTTATTAGAAATTGTTAATCTGAAATATTAAGGATTTTAAAACACTAACTAATGATTGATTTCATGAGTATCGGGCTCGTATGTTGGTTCTGAAGCCCGGTACAAGTCCGAAATATCGTTTAAGGCCTACACGCAAAATTTGGCGTCAATCCGAGTAGTTTAAGGGCGTTTTGGCCCGTTGGAGGAAAATTAAGAACTTGAAGTTCATAAGTTGGATCCATTTGGTTTTAGGGTGGTGATTCCTAGATTTAGCGTTGTTTCGGGTGTTCTGAAGGTTCGAGTAAGTCCGTCTCGCGATTTCAGACTTTTCGGTATGTTCGGACGGGTCCCGGGAGCCCCGAGCGTCAAACGGACGAGGCTTGAGTGAAGTGGAAATTTTGAAAAAGGACTGAAGTTTGCTACTTCTGTCATAACCGCACCTGCGGTTGTTGGACCGCAGGTGCGAGACCGCAGAAGCGGCCCAGCGTAGGGAGGCCAGGAACCGCAGAAGCGGCTCCCAAGCCGCAAAAGTGGCTCCGCAGGTGCGCCCTTGAGATCGCAGAAGCGGTCCCAACTCTTTCGCCCCATTCCGCAGATGCGGTCCCTTTCTCGCAGATGCGGGACCGCAGATGCGAAAATCACTGAACCAGTGAGGTTCATTAAAGACGGGTTCCAAACCCATTTTTGACACTTTTCACTCCTCCATTGGCGATTTTTGAGCTCTTGAGAGAAAATCTTCACCAAACATCTTGAGGTAGGTTAGTCCTAAGAGTATGGAAAAGAAAGCAAAAAGACAAGAAAAGAGCAAAATGCAGCACAAATGTGGAAATGCGGTCCAAAATGCGATCGCAAATCCTACATCCGAGCCGTATAATGTGCAAAGGATCGCAAACCAAAACAGAATGTTGGCCAAAGTCCACTGCAAGAAATGCGGTCCCGAATGCGATCGCATAATAGGTTTGCGGACCGCATAATGGACCGCAAACTCATGGAGAGAAATGCTGATGGTGGAAAATGCGATGCAAAATGCGATCGCATATCTGGAATGCGGACCGCAAATCAACAAATGCGACGACGGCCTGGAAACTAGGGTTTTGAAGTGCGATGGGCATGAAGAGAATGCGGACCGCATGTCTGTTATGCGACAGATATGCGGTCGCATATTTAACCGAAAAGGGTAATTTTGTCCAGTTTTTGTCCCGAATTTTGACCCTCTATAAATAGATTTATTGGGGTTTTGTGGGGGGGCATCTTGTCTGACTTGAAGACTACAATACAAGGCTTTAATATTCCTCTCTTTTGGAAGCTTTTGGGTTAAGAATCTTTCACTTTGTAAGCTTTATGGCATTTAATATTCTCTTGTTTTTGTATTTTAGTATGAGTAGCTAACTTTAAATACTAAGGTTGTGGACCTTAAATGGGTGTTATGTTAATGGGTGTTTAACATTGAATATATATATATAATGGTTGGTTGATATTTATTTACTTCTCATTCTTCATTTATTGTTGGTGGTTGCAAACATTAACAAATGCCATTAAATTCTTGCTTTGCTTGAGAAAGTGGGTTAGAATTTGGTAGAAGTAAATATCAAAGACTCAAGGCTTTAAACCTTGTTTAATAGAACCGCTTAGGAATAAGTGGGTTTTATTTGGCATATATTGATTGTTATTAATTGCAACTCTTTTGTATTTGGAAAACTCATAATGAGGAAATACTACCCAACTATTGAAAAATATTGGATAGTCATTTAGACATCATCTGCATATCAAAAGGACCTTCCATTAGAAATATATCATATTAACACCGATAGCATTACACTTCATTAAAGGGGACACAACCTTGGTTTCTCTAATCAAATTATTTACATTCTCAACAATACAATCAATCATTACTTCAAACCAAAATTATATCATACTCTTGTTACCATTAACTGAATAGAATTACGACTATAGTCAAGTAACACACTATTTGAGTAACCTTTTCACACCTATTCCCTATGGGATTCGACCCCAACCTTGTTGGGTTATTATATTTGACATCGACCGCCTTACACTATTTATTAAAGTGTAATTTGAGCGTATCAAATTTTGGCGCCGTTGCCGGGGAATACGGTTTTGAAATTACTAATTAGTGTGTGCTTTACTCTACGTCTTATTCTATTCCATCACACTTCGCTTGTTTTGCTTGGTGTTGATAGGAAAACATGTCCGAATGTGATGAAGACATAGAGGCAGAAATGGAAGAAAATCCTTTTGCGGACATCGAGGAGTACATTGAGGATACAAATGCTATTGTACCCCCGGCCGTTGGCGCTGCAACTTTCAAGGTGGAACATGGTTTATTCCTTATGCTCAAAGCGGAGGGTTTTTCAGGAATTCCACTGAAGATGATCCGACACAACATCTTAGAAACTTCCTGGGTGTGTGTGCGATGCATAAGCAGAACAATGTCTCTGATGATGCCCTAAGGTTGAGATGATTCAAGTACTCTCTAGCTGGGGACGCAAGGAAATGGCTTCAAAACCTGCCACCAAACTCCATTCATTCTTGGGCCGAACTTGTCCGAGCATTCTTATCTAAATGGTTCCCGCAAAGTAAGAAGTCTGAGCTCCGGGATAAAATCTTCTTTTTCAAGCAAGTACCGGGAGAACATCTACATGAGGCATGGGATCGTTTCAAATTATATTTGGTGAGGTTTCCCATCCATGGTGTTCCGGATTCTATCTTGCTAGAAAAATTCTACATGGGCTTGGATCCTATGAACCAATCTATAGCCAAGAATGCAGCTGACGAATCTTTCATGGACAAATCATTCGCAAGGGTGACACAAATACTTGACAAAATGGCAAAGCATAATCAAGCATGGCATTCCGAGGACACCACAGGTGGAATTACATATGGCTCTCCTTCCTTGAGCAACATGATCAAGGAAAATCAAGAGAGAGATCAAGTGATTGCAGGGCTTGCTACAAATGTCAATGTGTTGACAAAGATGTTCACCGAAAGCCAAACGAAGAAGGTAAATGTGGTTGAGGATGTGCAACCCATATCAAATGAGGATTTTGAGGAAGCAAATTATGTCAACAACTCTCAAGGAGTCTATCAAAGGCAACAATACCAAAGTCAAGGACAACAAAATCAATGGAGGCCAAACCGCAAGGGCAAGGC
>NW_017670409.1:34752-35641 GCF_001879085.1 Nicotiana attenuata | reverse complement strand
ATGAGGTAAATTTTAATCATTTAACATGGGATTGGAGAAACGAAATTGTTGCTTTTTTATAGCATGGAACCGTGCCTATTGACAAAACAAAAGCTCATGCACTTCGCAAGAAAGCTGCTCGTTATTGTTTGCATCAAGGGAATCTTTATCGAAAGATGTTCGGTGGACCATTAGCAAGGTGTCTCGGACCTTCTCAAACAGAGTACATGATGAGGGAAATACATGAAGGACATTGCGGAAGTCACGCTGGTGGAAGGTCGCTAGTAAAAACATTGATTCGAGCAGGATATTATTGGCCCAAGATGGAAGAAGCGAACGATTTCGTGTCTGAATGTGATAAATGCCAAAGATACGGCAATAATATGCATAGACCAGCTGAGTTACTCCACCCTGTCATAGCTTCGTGGCCCTTTATGAAATGGGGAATGGATATCGTAGGTCCATTACCACAAGCAAAAGGTCAGGTAAAGTTTCTACTTGTGCTTACAGATTATTTCACTAAATGGGTAGAAGCAGGGGCATTTAAACAGGTGCGGGAGAAAGAAGTTAAAGACTTCATTTGGAGGAACATAATATGCCGTTTTGGGGTACCAAAGGAAATCGTGTGTGATAATGGACCACAATTCATAGGAGCCCAAATCACAGAATTTTTTCAAAGTTGGCAGATTAAAAGGATAACATCTACACCATATCATCCAGTGGGGAATGGACAAGCAGAATCCACGAATAAGGTTATCATCAACAACTTGAAGAAAAGGTTGCAGGATTCGAAAGGGAATTGGCCCGAGGTATTACCTGGGTATTATGGGCTTATCATACAACGACAAAAACAAGCACGGGAGAAACCCCATTTTTAATGGTTTATGGTGCGGAGGCTTTGATTCCAGTA